>NW_015507566.1:48469-52234 GCF_001515645.1 Sinocyclocheilus grahami | reverse complement strand
TTGTTATACACAATTATTATTATAAAGTAGTATAATATATATATTGTATATAATATTGTATAACACTATTGTTACACTATAATAAAAAGACTGAAAATGTGAAGTTGCACTTCAGCTTGTGTGAAATTGCTATATCTAAAGTAAATAAAATGTAAATAAAGTAAATAAAAATAATTTGATCCTACAGCTCGGGCCGGTGTCCTGCAGCGTTTAGCTCCAACCCTAATTAAACACACTTGAACCAGCTAATCAAGCTCTTACTAGACACACTAGAAACTTCCAGATAGGTGTGTTAAGGCCAGTTGGAGCTAAACTCTGCAGGGCATTGGCCCTGCAGGATCTAGTTTGGAGACCCCTGTCCTACAGAGTTGTTACTTTGCACATGCTTTTTGATCATTACAAATAATAATGTAAAATTATTTTCATAGATTAGGAGATATGCTGTCTCTCGCATCACATACATTATCAATAGTTAAGTATGTGGTCTTGAAGAGGATCCTTTTTTTTCTCTCATTTGGACTCGGTCTTGACTTGGACTCAACTTGGACTCGAACATCTTTGGACTCGGTCTTGACTCGGTCTCGACTAATCCTGGTCTTGGACTTGTCTTGGACTCGACAAAGCTGGACTTAACTACAGCACTACCCCCCGCCTCCGCGACCCATGGGAAGAAGACTGGGCATGAACAGGTAGTTAACACAGGTAAGCAGTCAGGTGAGTAGTCCAGTAAGGAACCAAAAGCCTGGCAGCTGTGGAGTGACTGGTAAGTGCTTATAAAGGAGTCCTAATGAGCTGGAGCAGGTGCAGGTGCAGGTGATCAGTGGGTGGAGCTGAGAGGTCTGGTGCAGAAGATATGACTCTGTGACAGTGATTATTTGAAGTGAAAGATCATTTTAATAGTAATAATAAAAATGATATGACACTAGATTAAAGACTACATGACTGATTTCGATCAACACAAACAGAGGTTGAGAAAAGTACAGAAACATGGTCACTCAGCAGGACTCACACACACTGATCTTACTGTCTATATGAGGATATATTACACACATTTATTCTGACATGTTATTTCACTGACAGAAGTTCAGCTGCAGTATTAATGTCATGAAGAGAAAATAAGAGACTCTATAACATTTCACTGTTACTTATTTATTATGCAGCTCAAAGCATTATGGGTTGAATATCTAGTCCAGTGGTCGGCAACAGGCGGCCCACGGGCTAAAACTGGCCCACCAGCAATAATGTCTGGCCCGCACCCGCAGCCAGATTATTTTGATAGCGGCTGGTTCTGAAATAGATCTGTCATGACAGCAACAGTTACTCACAATCAGAGTATGTGAGCGGAGCGGTGTGATTTTGACTGGAGTGAGGAGCGGATTTTTTGAAAGTCGAATTGTGGTTTTCACTCGCTCCAAGAGCTCTCCACCACCGCTTCATCACAAGTAAAATTCATGCTAACAGCTCGTAATATAACGGCATATTTAGAAAGAATTCACATGTTAAACATATTTAGCTAGCTTGATATAAGGATCACTCACATAGGTGGAGGGTGAACCAACTCCAGGGTAAGGCTAAAAGCAGCCAAATCTATTAACTACAAACATCATAAATCATAGACCTTTTTAGGCATGAACCAGACATGGTAGGCTAATAAAATAGGTTTAATGGGACTGAATTTGTATTTAATGTGATTACAATTGAATTAAAACATTAGAAATCGATCATTAAATAACGTTTCCTTCCCACGATTATTCAAACAGCAAATAAATTACATACAGAAATGACATTATCACTAACTTTGATCTATCGCACTCTCAAAAAAAACTGTCATTATAATTGCTGAAGCTGTCTACACTGTGAAATTAATCCCTTACTTACATTGTACGTGCATCTGCTCTTTGTTGTTTATGATGAGAGAATTCTTGGAATTCAGTCATCGAACGTGCGTGCATTCAACAAAGCTGAGTTTCAGCGATGACTCATCTGAACGCCTCTGATTGGCCATTGCGTTCCTAAGCTCAACAGAATCGTGTGTGATTGGTTATAATGCGCAACACCGTATTAAACGCCTAAAATGAAATACGGTGCAACATGAGCAAATCTTAATTTAATGCCACATTCGACACTTTCTATACATTTACACTTTGTTAGCAACAGACGTAATAGATTTAATTTGTTTGTGCAGGGGCATTTTTGTCCAATTTAGTGGCATTTTTGCCCCAAGACCCCATGGCCTGGGGAAGGCTTAGCCTTACACACGCTCTGCCTATGATCACTCAAATCAGAAAGAATGTGAAGCTATGATGACGGCAATGGACATGAGCGGGAAGTTACAGGCCTAGTTCTCAAGGAATTTGTTTGTTCCTTCCAGATACTGAATATGTTTAGATGAAAGCATGATTTAAACAAGTACTTCAACACTTATTCACGCACAATCGCTCTCTCAATAATGCATTCATACAAATGTAATATTACGGTGCTACTTCATCTGTATCCGATTTCGAATGAGCAGAAATCTGTAAGAAATGCATCGATCTGCAGGTAAAATAACTGACGAAAACGTACTGTTATTTTCATCACAAACAAAATTTGCACCGAAAAAAGCAGCAATTATACCTTGCTTGTCATGTGGTAGGAAAAAAGTTTGAACACTAGTGTTCTAATAAGCCACTTTGAAACTCTGCTGTTATATTATTTATTTAATTTTTAAATATACTTTATGAATAGAACTGTGATATTTCAAATATACTGAAATACTTTAGCCGAAGAGCGGTGTTTCTGCGAGGAATGGAGCGGGAGCGGGAAATGGTAAACCTGGAGTGGAGTGATTATTAAATGCTCGGAGTGCGGAGGGGAAATTGTTGACTCTCCACTCCACTCACATACTCTACACCACGACACAAATGTGGCTTTTTGTTAATGACTGTCCTCCTACAGGATTTAACACAGAGTAACAGCTCACTACCAGTTACAAACGAGACTGTAACAGTCTGTCACAGGCAATTCTAGTTGCATTTTTCATCAATTAATTTCTTAAATTATCCTTTGACTATGTTCTGGCCCGCCATCTAGTGGCGATTTTATTTTTTTTGGGGCCCGATGCCAAACTTACTTGCCGACCCCTGATCTAGTCAGTCTGTTCTGTTTCATCAACAGTTTCACTGATGATCCAACAGAAACCCAAAACCTAGATCCAAACCCAAACCCAGGATAGAGCGGCTGAGAGAATGTGGTCTGGACTGTGTAGATGAGGCTCATTGTGTCAGAAACACTGTAGAAGGACAGAGTTCCTGCACTGTGATCCACAAACACTCCTATTCTGCTGCTGATGTGCTTCACAGGGAGACGAGTCTCTATATTATTGTGTCTGAATGAGTAACTGTCAAGAGAGCAGATCAAACTCCAGGACTGATCATTAGATCCAAACCAACACTCATCACCCCGTCCCTTTCTGCTGATGCTCTTATATGACACTGATATATACACACCAAACCCACTGCACTGCAGCTCCCAGTAACAGCGTCCACACACACTCTCTCTACACAACACCTGATCCCAATAATCAAATCTGTCTGGATGATCAGGATATGACTGGACTGTGTCAGTGTCAGTAATCACTCTGTTGCTCCCAGACAGACAGAGGAATTTATTCAATGTGTTCAGATCCAGAGTGAGCTGATGGGAATCTGATGGAGATAAAACACATCAGAATCAGGAATTATGAATCTGTTTGATCTTTTCATGTAGCTGAACTCTTCATGTTCA
>NW_015507566.1:18335-34225 GCF_001515645.1 Sinocyclocheilus grahami | reverse complement strand
TTTTTTTATTCAGTGGCGGAAACGGGCTTCCATAAATTAGAGATAATGAGAACAGAGGGGAAAAAACTGGACCTGTCGTTGGTTTCATACGGATTACTTTATCACAGAATATTTGTTTTCGGTAAGAGTTACTTCATTTAAGAGTAGACATGTCAAGCTTTCTATAAATATATTTCTCCTGTCTGTGTGTAAAGTATTTGTTGAGTTTCAGTTCATTTTAGTGACGCGTTTCTAAAATCAGTTCACAGAAACAGTGAGGACTGAGAGCCTGTTTATTTTCTTTATTTTACAAAAGTGCGAGATAGTAAAATAAATAGAAAATACGAGAGAGACCGCACCGGTGCGGGCTTCGACCCCAGGGGGTTAATTAACATAGCAGAATCGTCATTTAGGAATAAGATCTCATGTGTTTTAATCGAGATCGCAATCTTTTAATGATTAAATGTGCATACATATGAGCCTATAGCCTATGTTGTGTGAAGCCCATGTCTTTTTTTTTTTTACCAGGCCCAGGTGGTCTCCCCGCTAGGGCTGTAGTACTCGAGTCCAGACTCAAGATATTTTTCTATTGTCTCGGACTTGTCTCGGACTCGTTGGTGTTTGCACTCAGACTTAGTCATTGGACTTGCCAAATGTTCTCATTGGTCTCGACCGAGTCCAGCAATATGCTTTTTTTCTCCTTCGAAACAAAACCACATTTGCATGTCGCGCCTGAAAATGCAGAATTAAAAATCCCTTGCAGTAGCTCTGCTAATAAATTTATTTTAAAAAATGGCTATCCTTTTACAGCTATGATCAGCTGTTTCTCCATCATGGCTTAGCTTTAAATTTTGTTACGGGAAAGGATGAAGCTGATTGGTTGATTCTTGTCACATGACCCGCGGTGCACTTGCTGCGTTCTGAAAAGTTTAGATGTTTCTAATTTAATTTTCTACCTATTATATTGTGTTTTATTAACGTCTACACCTACTCCAACCTTAAAATTACCCTTTACAATAATGAAATACTAAATATTGTTGTACAATGTGACAAAAATGACGCTGTATTTATGTGCGCATGCGTCATATCCTGAGCTTTGCTTGTGCACGCTGGGCGAAGACATCAATCATTTTAATTTTTGATTAAAATGACCAGATGTCAGCAAACAGCAGCATTATACAGTATGGTTTTACAAACCACAGAGAATTCTTCGACGGGGCACAGAAGAAGAAGAAACACTAGGCCAACTGCAAATTTTGCAACAAAACTATTGCAGAAACCTGTGGGACAACATCTAATTTCGTAAGGCACCTGAAAAGACTTTTTGACTCTTTGGTAACACTTTACAATAAGGTTAATTAGTTAACTAGATTAGTTAACATAAACTAATAATGAATATTCCTTCTACAGCATTTATTAATATTAGTTAACTTTAATTTCACCATTCACTAATGCATTATTCAAATGACAAGTTGTGTTTGTTAACATTAATGCACTGTGAACTAACATTAACTAACAATGAATGAACAACTGTATTTTTATTAAATAATGTTAACAAAGATAAATAAATACACACACACACACACACACACACACACATAGATAGCTGAAGATGTTCATGTTTATTACTTAGTTTTTTTGTTTGAAAATGCTCCTTTGGTTTATTACAAGTAATAAGTTCAAGAATGGGAACATGTTCATTGCAGTCATTTTGAAGTTAAAATGTTTTGTAAATTTTTTAGTGACACCTGTGTTGCTTGTTATTTGTTATCTTTTCCATTGGCAGCCCAGAATGTTATTGTTACACTATAATTTTGTTATACACAATTATTATTATAAAGTAGTATAATATATATATTGTATATAATATTGTATAACACTATTGTTACACTATAATAAAAAGACTGAAAATGTGAAGTTGCACTTCAGCTTGTGTGAAATTGCTATATCTAAAGTAAATAAAATGTAAATAAAGTAAATAAAAATAATTTGATCCTACAGCTCGGGCCGGTGTCCTGCAGCGTTTAGCTCCAACCCTAATTAAACACACTTGAACCAGCTAATCAAGCTCTTACTAGACACACTAGAAACTTCCAGATAGGTGTGTTAAGGCCAGTTGGAGCTAAACTCTGCAGGGCATTGGCCCTGCAGGATCTAGTTTGGAGACCCCTGTCCTACAGAGTTGTTACTTTGCACATGCTTTTTGATCATTACAAATAATAATGTAAAATTATTTTCATAGATTAGGAGATATGCTGTCTCTCGCATCACATACATTATCAATAGTTAAGTATGTGGTCTTGAAGAGGATCCTTTTTTTTCTCTCATTTGGACTCGGTCTTGACTTGGACTCAACTTGGACTCGAACATCTTTGGACTCGGTCTTGACTCGGTCTCGACTAATCCTGGTCTTGGACTTGTCTTGGACTCGACAAAGCTGGACTTAACTACAGCACTACCCCCCGCCTCCGCGACCCATGGGAAGAAGACTGGGCATGAACAGGTAGTTAACACAGGTAAGCAGTCAGGTGAGTAGTCCAGTAAGGAACCAAAAGCCTGGCAGCTGTGGAGTGACTGGTAAGTGCTTATAAAGGAGTCCTAATGAGCTGGAGCAGGTGCAGGTGCAGGTGATCAGTGGGTGGAGCTGAGAGGTCTGGTGCAGAAGATATGACTCTGTGACAGTGATTATTTGAAGTGAAAGATCATTTTAATAGTAATAATAAAAATGATATGACACTAGATTAAAGACTACATGACTGATTTCGATCAACACAAACAGAGGTTGAGAAAAGTACAGAAACATGGTCACTCAGCAGGACTCACACACACTGATCTTACTGTCTATATGAGGATATATTACACACATTTATTCTGACATGTTATTTCACTGACAGAAGTTCAGCTGCAGTATTAATGTCATGAAGAGAAAATAAGAGACTCTATAACATTTCACTGTTACTTATTTATTATGCAGCTCAAAGCATTATGGGTTGAATATCTAGTCCAGTGGTCGGCAACAGGCGGCCCACGGGCTAAAACTGGCCCACCAGCAATAATGTCTGGCCCGCACCCGCAGCCAGATTATTTTGATAGCGGCTGGTTCTGAAATAGATCTGTCATGACAGCAACAGTTACTCACAATCAGAGTATGTGAGCGGAGCGGTGTGATTTTGACTGGAGTGAGGAGCGGATTTTTTGAAAGTCGAATTGTGGTTTTCACTCGCTCCAAGAGCTCTCCACCACCGCTTCATCACAAGTAAAATTCATGCTAACAGCTCGTAATATAACGGCATATTTAGAAAGAATTCACATGTTAAACATATTTAGCTAGCTTGATATAAGGATCACTCACATAGGTGGAGGGTGAACCAACTCCAGGGTAAGGCTAAAAGCAGCCAAATCTATTAACTACAAACATCATAAATCATAGACCTTTTTAGGCATGAACCAGACATGGTAGGCTAATAAAATAGGTTTAATGGGACTGAATTTGTATTTAATGTGATTACAATTGAATTAAAACATTAGAAATCGATCATTAAATAACGTTTCCTTCCCACGATTATTCAAACAGCAAATAAATTACATACAGAAATGACATTATCACTAACTTTGATCTATCGCACTCTCAAAAAAAACTGTCATTATAATTGCTGAAGCTGTCTACACTGTGAAATTAATCCCTTACTTACATTGTACGTGCATCTGCTCTTTGTTGTTTATGATGAGAGAATTCTTGGAATTCAGTCATCGAACGTGCGTGCATTCAACAAAGCTGAGTTTCAGCGATGACTCATCTGAACGCCTCTGATTGGCCATTGCGTTCCTAAGCTCAACAGAATCGTGTGTGATTGGTTATAATGCGCAACACCGTATTAAACGCCTAAAATGAAATACGGTGCAACATGAGCAAATCTTAATTTAATGCCACATTCGACACTTTCTATACATTTACACTTTGTTAGCAACAGACGTAATAGATTTAATTTGTTTGTGCAGGGGCATTTTTGTCCAATTTAGTGGCATTTTTGCCCCAAGACCCCATGGCCTGGGGAAGGCTTAGCCTTACACACGCTCTGCCTATGATCACTCAAATCAGAAAGAATGTGAAGCTATGATGACGGCAATGGACATGAGCGGGAAGTTACAGGCCTAGTTCTCAAGGAATTTGTTTGTTCCTTCCAGATACTGAATATGTTTAGATGAAAGCATGATTTAAACAAGTACTTCAACACTTATTCACGCACAATCGCTCTCTCAATAATGCATTCATACAAATGTAATATTACGGTGCTACTTCATCTGTATCCGATTTCGAATGAGCAGAAATCTGTAAGAAATGCATCGATCTGCAGGTAAAATAACTGACGAAAACGTACTGTTATTTTCATCACAAACAAAATTTGCACCGAAAAAAGCAGCAATTATACCTTGCTTGTCATGTGGTAGGAAAAAAGTTTGAACACTAGTGTTCTAATAAGCCACTTTGAAACTCTGCTGTTATATTATTTATTTAATTTTTAAATATACTGAAATACTTTAGCCGAAGAGCGGTGTTTCTGCGAGGAATGGAGCGGGAGCGGGAAATGGTAAACCTGGAGTGGAGTGATTATTAAATGCTCGGAGTGCGGAGGGGAAATTGTTGACTCTCCACTCCACTCACATACTCTACACCACGACACAAATGTGGCTTTTTGTTAATGACTGTCCTCCTACAGGATTTAACACAGAGTAACAGCTCACTACCAGTTACAAACGAGACTGTAACAGTCTGTCACAGGCAATTCTAGTTGCATTTTTCATCAATTAATTTCTTAAATTATCCTTTGACTATGTTCTGGCCCGCCATCTAGTGGCGATTTTATTTTTTTTGGGGCCCGATGCCAAACTTACTTGCCGACCCCTGATCTAGTCAGTCTGTTCTGTTTCATCAACAGTTTCACTGATGATCCAACAGAAACCCAAAACCTAGATCCAAACCCAAACCCAGGATAGAGCGGCTGAGAGAATGTGGTCTGGACTGTGTAGATGAGGCTCATTGTGTCAGAAACACTGTAGAAGGACAGAGTTCCTGCACTGTGATCCACAAACCCTCCTATTCTGCTGCTGATGTGCTTCACAGGGAGACGAGTCTCTATATTATTGTGTCTGAATGAGTAACTGTCAAGAGAGCAGATCAAACTCCAGGACTGATCATTAGATCCAAACCAACACTCATCACCCCGTCCCTTTCTGCTGATGCTCTTATATGACACTGATATATACACACCAAACCCACTGCACTGCAGCTCCCAGTAACAGCGTCCACACACACTCTCTCTACACAACACCTGATCCCAATAATCAAATCTGTCTGGATGATCAGGATATGACTGGACTGTGTCAGTGTCAGTAATCACTCTGTTGCTCCCAGACAGACAGAGGAATTTATTCAATGTGTTCAGATCCAGAGTGAGCTGATGGGAATCTGATGGAGATAAAACACATCAGAATCAGGAATTATGAATCTGTTTGATCTTTTCATGTAGCTGAACTCTTCATGTTCAGTGTATCATCAGTGTCTCAGTACAGATGACCAGATATCTTGTGCAAATCATCATTTACATCATCAATTATAAAACTCTTCTTTCACCTTCTACAGGAAAAACATGAACACACTCTGTGAGTTTTTCTGCTTGTTTTCTTACTGACTTACATTGTAGGAAGTCGTTCCTGGTTCTGGGAACAATGTTGGTGAATGTGACTGTGGAAATCAACAGACATGAACAGTGTGAGTCTCATGATCCTGCATCCATTCCTAAGATATTTTTAATACGATGTTCTCCATGATATGAGATGATGATGGACTGGTTTCTGAGAGCAGATGAATCTCCAGAACTTTACCTCTGTCTGAGATCTTCTTGAGCTCCTCTTTGCAGAAATCCTCCAGTTTGTCTCTCAGCTGATGGACAGATTCTCTCAGATCATCAAAAGAGACGAGAGAACTGAAGGAGTCATCATTTATGTCTGTAGATTCAGGAGGTGCTGAGAGAGACTGGAAACTCTACAGAAAACAGAAATCAAAACTCATCAGCTCCACACTTCACCCAATAACCTGCACCAACATCAGATTTGTGCTGCTCTTGTTGACTTGACTGATCTTTAGTAACGCAACTCAATCCAGCACTTTCACAGCATCAGCTACATTCTTCCCATATTCATTATATCACATTAAAGCTACATATTAGAGTATTTGCCACTTACACTCTATGTGAACTTTCTAGGAAATAGTTTGGATGATAAATCATCTGCTAAGAACATAAATGTCCATCTAACAGCTCAAACACATCAATGGAGTCTCATTGTAGGGTTGAGTAGATTTGCTCAGGAAAAGCAGCTCAAAGGCTATGATTAGATTTATCATTATTTATAACTTTAGAGGGGTTAGAGACAGAAATTTCACAAGGACCGTTAATAATAATTATAATAATAAATTGTTACATTTATAAAGCGCTTTTCTAGGAATTTAAAGCACTTTAAATTGAGAGGGGGATCTCCTCATCCACCACCAGTGTGCAGCATCCACCTGGATGATGCGACGGCAACCATAGTGCACCAGAACGCCCACCACACACCAGCTTAATGGTGGAGAGGAGACAGAATGATGAAGCCAATCAGTAGATATGGGAATGATTAGCAGGCAATGATGGTTAGTGGGCAAATTTGGCCAGGATGCCGAGGTCATACCTCTACTCTTTACGAAAGACATCTTGGGATTTTTTATGACCACAGAAAGTGAGGACCTCGGTTTAATGTCTCATCCAAAGAACGGTGCTTTATACAGTATAGTATCCCCGTCACTATACTGGGGTGCTAGGACCCATACAGACCACAGGGTCAGTACCCCCTGCCGGCCTCACTAGCACCTCTTCCAGCAGCAACCTAGTTCCCTTCCAAGGGAACTTGAACTGTGTCCTCTAGCGGTCGCTATGGGGAATGCCTTCAGCATGACTGAGGTTTGAAGCAGGTGTCTAAACACGACAATAACATTGGCTGGTGACAGCTTATGACGTCACTATCGGCACGACCACAGTATAAAAGGGCACCGATAGAACATGTCATCCTCCTTCTTCCTCTTCACTGCCGTTTGTTTATGTTAGCAGTTAAGCACGACTATGAGAGCATGTTCTCTCATCAGAGGCTTTCCTCTGATACCCACAGTTTCACACGACTCGCGTTTTGTCTGTGTGCGTGAAGGGCAAGCGTGTTCAGCTCTGAGGGAGCTTATTCTTTGGCTTATTTTTTTGTGGATAAGTATGAATTGAACATGCTCGACTCACGAGGAGGCGGATTGTGCTCATTATGATGCATTAGCGGGTCTACTGAGAGGGGAGGTAAGAACTTCACCATTTATCCAAGCTTGTAGACAGCATTTGCATGCATGCATTCGCCTCTCGTGGTAATAGTGATGCATTTGCGGCAGCAGTTTCTGTTCTCACTTGATTTCCGAGGTAATCTAGCACATGAATGAACGTGTTTACCTGCCGTGGGAGCTGAATGCATGCGGCGCGTTGCGGTCACGGTGAGAATTCTCTGCCCCAGGAGCCCATTCTGTGCATCTTTACTTTCATTTCAGGGTTGTATGGCTCTCTGTGAGCCTCCTCTGTCTGAGAGCCAGGGGTTGTAGGCCCTGTGTGTTGGGACCTCCCCCCACCCTGGGGACCTCTTGGGTTGTATGATCTTCTACTAGGCCTCCTCAATTAAGCTTCTCCTCTGTTTCAAGTGTAGGCTTGTGAGCCTCCTTGATGCTTGGCCCTGAACTGCGCTTGTGCTCCTGTACCCGCAAATGGTTGCGGTAGAGTACCATGCTCTCTGGGGCTAGGAGCTTGACCATACTCCCTTCATGCTCCTGAGGGTTACCTGCGAGTAGGTCACTAGCGTAGAACCTGGTTCCCTAACTTTGGTGCTATAGGATTGGTAGTGTGGTTAGGCCTGTCTTAGTGGGCCTCCCTGTTCATTCCATTACTGGAGATCCCTGACACCGAGTCGTTAGGCTTCTCCTAGGAGCCTCCTTGGTCATCAAGGTCCCAGATTAGCAACTACAACCTCAGAGGCCCTCTGGGTCTCCTTGAGGGAGTAGCTTTCAGGTTGAGCATGGCAGTACTCAAGGAATATTCCATGCCCTGCTCCCTGATGGCCTTGCTGGTTGCTTTGGCTTTGAGAAGCCACCCTAGCCAGGGCGCTCATGAGGAGAGCTAATTCATGTCTCATCCTGAAGGGCTACTTGGGACTTAAGCTACCCCGTGTCCATTCTGCACATGTACTGAGCTTGAGTTTTTGAGTAACTCTGCTCCCTGAATTCCACTCTGCAGTTTTGACAGGTTGTCATGCCCACTGTGGGCCTCCCTCTCAAACTTTGGTTTGGCAGTGCTCTCCTCACTACAGAAGGTTGTATATGAGCCTGCTGCTCCCAGTTTAAAGGGATAGTTCACCCAAAAATTATAATTCTGTCATTAATTACTCACCCTCGTATTGTTCGAAACGTGTAAGACCTTTGTTCATCTTCGGAAAACAATTTAAGATATTTTTGATTAAACCTGAGGGCTCTCTGACCCTCCTATAGACAGCAAGGTAACTTACACGTTCAAGGTCCAGAAAAGTACCAAGATAATTGACAAAGTAGTCTGTGTGACATAAGTGGTTCAACTGCAGTACCGTGACACGAGCGTGTGGCGGCGCTGACCCAGATCCGGGGTGATGACGTCATCAGGCCGAATCTGGGTCAGCGCCGCCACACGCTCGTGTCATGGTACTGTCGTGAACGTGCTTCCACAAGTGACGCAGTAAAGACGAAAATGTGGGATAAAGTCGTTATTTTTGTCTCTCAGCGTCTACCTTGGGTGAACTAACCCTTTAAGCACTGTTAATAACACTATCCTTATGGTCAAGCTTGGCGGTGCTCCCCTCATTGCAGAGGTTTATTTATGAGCTTGCTGCTCCTAAAGTGAGTGCTCATCTACCCTGCTCAAGGAGCTCCAAGTGCAGTCGAGGTCACCTATGAGCCTGCCTCTCCCAGGTTGAGCATATTAGTTTTCCTTTCATTTTGGGGATCAAGGGCTGTGCTCCCGAGGCTTCATGTGCAGTCATACCAGGTTGTTAGGCCATCTTTTTTTTCCTCCCTGGTGGGCTGCTCTTATGGTTGAGCTTGGCAGTGCTCCCCTCACTGTGGGAGGGTCACCTGTCAGCCTGCCGGTCCCGGATGAAGCATGTGAGTTCTCGCGATCTGAGAGCCAAGGACTCTGCTCTCTGCGCAGTCATACCAGGTTGTTAGGCCATCTTTTTGCCTCCCTGTTAGGCTGCTCCTGTCATCGAGCTTGGCAGTGCTCCCCTTACTCCTAGAGGGTCTCATATGAGCATGCGGCTCCCAGGGAGAGCGTCTGAGTCCCCCTCTTGTCTCTGAAAGTTGAGTCCTCCGCTCCCTGTAGCTCCGTGAGGCAACCATACCAGGTGGATTAGATCTTTCCTAGCTGGCCTCCCTGATGACTGCCTCTGTGCTCTTTATATGATCACTTATGAGCATGCTGCTCTCTGGAGTTCCCATCAAGCAACTGCCCTTATGGTTCAGTTGGCGGTGCTAACCTAACCCTAACTCGATTTAGAGGGTTGCCTATGAGCATTCCGTTCCCAAGACGAGCATCTGAGTTCTCCTCTCATTTCTGAGAACCGGGTCCTCCACTCCATGGAGATCCATGAGGCAGCCATACCAGGTTGTTAGGCCATCTTTTGCCTCCCTGTTAGGCTGCTCTTTTGATTGAGCTCAGCAGTGCTCCCCTCGCTCTAGAGGGTCGCCAATGAGCACGTCATTCCCAAGGTGAGTGTCTGAGTTCCCCTCTCATCTCTGAGAGTTGAGTCCTCCTCTCTCTTGAGCTCTGTGAGGTCTCTGGTGTCCCTGATGGCTGCCTCTGCATTTGAGCCTGGCATTGGTCCTCTCATTACAGGGTCACTTATGAGCATGCTGCTCCCAGAGCTTATGGTGGAGTTGGCGGTGCTCCCCTCAACTTGAGTTTCTCCTATAAGTACGCCACTCCTGGAGCTTAATCTAGGAATAGAGACCCCTAGGTGCAAGAGACTTTTATGAGGCAGTCATAAGAGGTCACTAGGCCTCTTCATGGCCTCCACAATGGCACTGAGTGCTTTCTAAAATCCATGTTTATGTGCCAGCATCATACCCTTTCTCCGAGTTCAGGTCCCGGTTCTCGCCTTGGGCCCTAAACTTATATTTAGTGATACCATTAAAGTCTCCCATCTGACTGTGGGGGTACGTGCTTCCAGCTCGAGGAATCTGATGAGAGATCCTATGAGTAGCCCCCTGGGAGAATTAGGGGTAGATGTATTAGTCCCCCAAGGTGACCGGCCAGGGTCTGGTAATATGGTGAACCTAGACGCCCGGTCATATCCCCTTAAAGGAATCACATTGCTATCTGATTCCAAGCCTTTGAGCTCTGCCCTGCGACTGGGCTTCTTTTGCCCAGCCCTTAACAGCTAAGTTATTTTGGGTATGTAGCTCAGGCCTTTGGCCAAAGGGGATAGTGCCCCTGACAACTGCTGGTGCGTCCATGGGGCAACTCCCATGGCCATGGAAGAGTTGGTACTTAGTGCTCGTCATGGTGCTTGGCATGCAGTGAATGCAGTTCCCTCGGAAGGGAACGTCTCGGGTTACTCATGTAACCATGGTTCCCTGAGAAGGGAATAAGACATTGCGTCCTATTTTCTTGTCATGCCTCGGATGTGAGCTTCAGACTAAGAAGTGTGTGACATGTTCTATCAGCGCCCTTTTATACTGTGGTCATGCCGGTCATGACGTCATAGATGTTGCCGGCGAATGTTATTGTTGTGTTTAGACAACTGCTTCAGACACCGGTAACGCTGATTGGTCAAGATCTCTAATGTTTTACAGGCCAATGAATATCAGTTTTATGAGGTTTGAGGATCATTTGATGCAATTTTGATGAATGTAAATAAAAATCTGTACTATCGAGTTCACTGATTTCACCATGACATAATAAATCAGAAGGAAAAATTAGGAAAAAGCTGAAATGTTAGTGAAGTTTTGAACTGTTGGTGGTGTTTGACAGCTAAATATATCTTCCAGAAGAAAGAGCTCAGTGAAATGATTCCTGAGAGATTTCGAGAGCTGAAAGCTATTTGTAAGCGGCGACTCTTTCAGAAGAAGATGATTAGATGAGAGTCTGACTGATGATTATATAAGACACTCATGAAATGTTTCTCTGTGAGTCTCTGTGACAGCAGGATCTGGCTCAAGTCCAGTATGATCCTGTTCTTCTAGATCTGTGTTACCTGCAGGAACTGGATGTGATCCTGTGTGTGTGAAAGCTGCTCCAGCTCAGCGTCTCTCCTCCTCAGATCATTGATCTCCTGCTCCAGTCGCTCCAGTCGTCCTTCAGCTCGACTCACTGCAGTCTTCTCCTGATCTCTGATCAGCCGTATCAGCTCAGAGCGGCTTCTCTCAATGGAGCGGATGAGCTCAGTAAAGATCCTCTCACTGTCCTCCACTGCTGTCTGTGCAGAGCGCTGTTAGGACACACAGTGATTCAGGCTTCAGTGAGTCTGAACTGAGACTGAGACAAACTTCTCTTCTTCTCCAAACTCACCTTATTAAACTTCACAGCCTCTCTCAGCTGCTTAAGATCTTTCTCTCTCTGCTGGATTCTCTGCTGGAATGTCTTCTTTGTCTTCTTCAGCTGCTTCTGCAGGACAAACGGATGATAGTGAACGTCACAGAAAACTACTGTCATTAAATCATCAAGTGAACAGATGAATCCAGTAAAAGTGGAGCTGATAAATAATGGCTGTAGGTTCAAACTCCAGAAGTGATGATCAGTAACAATATTCATACATGAATTATCATGAAGATTAAGGCTTGTTTCACACCGCAAGCGTATGTATAGTAAAAGTGAAACTGACACAGACATAGAGTTTCACACTGACAGTGTTTCTGTGTTCTGTGTAATTAAGCTGTGGCTCTAAATAGAAAATAAACAGACTATTGGATCACTGCACTGAGTATTAACTTGATTTCTAGTTTAAATACCTGTTTCTGTGTCCACTGTGCTGCAGCTGATACAATGTTGTGGTTTTTATGTTCATGCATCGTACACAGCACACATATACATTTCTGGTCAGTGCGACAGAAAACCTCAAGGATCTTCTTGTGTTTCTGGCAGATCATCTCCTGCAGTCGTCCAGTGGCTTCAGTCACTTTGTGAGGCTTACGTGAATGAAACTCCTCATGACGTTCAAAATGAGCTTGACAGTAAGATTCTTGACACACCAAACAGGACTTGACGGCTCTGTATTTTCTTCCAGTACAGACGTCACACTGCACATCTCCAGCTCCAGCGTAACAGTCAGTAGAATATTTCCTCTTCTTCAGTTTCTCCACCACTTCAACCAGCATGGTGTTTCTAGCTAAAGCAGGTCTTGGACTGAAGGTCTGTCTGCACTGAGGGCAGCTGTAGACTCTCATCTGATCCTCCTGATCCCAGCAGTCTGTAATACAGCTCTTACAGTAACTGTGTCCACAGGGAATGGCCACTGGATCCTTCAGGAGATCCTGACACACTGCACACAAGAAATCATCCCAAGAAACTCTGGCTTTTGCCATTTTACTGCATGAATAGAGAAACAAACACACAACAGCTCAACTACACTTCAGTTTCTCTTTCTCTGAATTCAGGTGATTCATGTTTCCTGGTTCTGTGTTTGAGTCACGTGTGTAAAACAGGTGTGTCTGTGAGTCTATACAGCAGGTTCCTCATTCCTGTTTTCCAGTCTCTCTCTCTCTTTTTCTCCCTCAGTCTCTCTTTCTCTCTCTCTCTCTCAATTCAATTCAATATGTGCTTTATTGGCATGACAATTGTTACAATGTATTGCCAAAGCATAGTGTTTACATTGAAAATAGAACAGATATGTATTTAATAATAATAATAAAATAAATACATACATACATACACACACACATGCATGTATATATAATTAAACAAAATAGAACATATAAATTCCATGAATTCTATGAACAATTTAAAATTCAGTGTATGTGTGTGTGGGTGCATCACTGATTTGTTGACTCCTCCCTCTTTTTGTGACAGGCGTCAATGTATCTTGCTGCTTGTAAGATACAATCTTGTTTTTCACCTAATAAATATTGAAGTTGTGTTTTCTTGTTTAACATTTTGAAGTCAGGGCAAAGTGTTTCAAATTTGGGATAACATTTCTTTCTAATGTCTCTTTGGGCAGGCAGTGCTGTCGATATCTGCCCGTCTCTATAGTGAGATGATGATTGGGGTTAGGGTTAGGGTTTTTCAAGTTTTGAATGATTTTATGGTTTATTAATATTAATAAAGCGAGACATATTAAACTTTTATAGAGCAGTCTAGTCTATATAATGTTTGTTGGCTCCATTTTAGGTATTTCCATAGCTAGTTTTGGCCAGATTACCCATTTTAAATAAGGTATAGACCCACTAAATGAACGGGTCCAGATCGGATCCGGTCCGGATGAGTAACTTAATCAGCAGGTCCTGATCGAATCCGGCTTGGATCCGTTTCTTTATCAATGGGTCCGGACCGGATGAGCTACTTCATGAACGGGTCCAGATCGGATCCGGGCCGTATGAATCGCTTTATTAGCGGATACGGGTAGGGTCCGTAATCCTTATCAAGTGTTCCCGGGTTCCGGTTGACCTAATTAATGCAGCCTAAAAATCCTTTAACGGATTTGAATATTAGAAATGTGTTAGTGTTTTATGTGTAAGCCAGGTTAAAGAGATGGGTCTTTAATCTAGATTTAAACTGCAAGAGTGTGTCTGCCTCTCGAACAATGTTAGGTAGGTTATTCCAGAGTTTGGGCACTAAATAGGAAAAGGATCTGCCGCCCGCAGTTGATTTTGATATTGTAGGCATTATCAGATTGCCAGAGTTTTGAGAACGCAGCGGACGTGGAGGACTATAATGTAACAAGAGCTCGTTCAAATACTGAGGTGCTAAACCATTCAGGGCTTTATAAGTAATTAGCAAGATTTTAAAATCTATACAATGTTTAATAGGGAGCCAGTGCAGTGTTGACAGAACCGGGCTAATATGGTCATACTTCCTGGTTCTAGTAAGAACTCTAGCTGCTGCATTTTGGACCAGCTGGAGTTTGTTTATTAAGCGTGCAGAACAACCACCCAATAAAGCATTACAATAACAATTAGCATTTCTGCATTCTGCTGCATTTTGGACCAGCTGGAGTTTGTTATATTTTTGAGATGGAAAAATGCAGTTTTACAAATGCTAGAAACGTGGCTTTCAAAGGAAAGATTGCTATCATATAGCACACCTAGCTTCCTAACTGATGACAAAGAGTTGACAGAGCAGCCATCAAGTCTTAGAGAGTGTATATACAGCATCGAAGTTACATAAAAAAAAATAATGTAATTAAATTTTGCCCTGAGTCTAAACTATTTGCTTTGGAACAAATAATAGATAAAAAATAAAACCTTGCCCCTTTTAGACTTACACTCTATTCATTTACTAACTGCTTGTTTTCTTTCAAAAAAACTAGCACTAGCTTCTCTATTCTTTTTGTATTCTATCTATTTATTAGGGCCCAAGCCAGAAAGGCGCAGGGCCCTATTGATCCCCTAAGGATTATTATTATTTTTTTATTTTTTTATTTTTTCAACCTTCCGGGGCTTTTTGGGGGCCTTAACATATTCAAAAACTCTTGAAAATTTGCACACGCGTTGGAACCTGCGGCCATTAGGACGCCGCAGAGGCTGGGACCTGGGCGTGGTAGAGGGGCTCTACGGCGCCCCCTGGAACACAGCCGGAAAACTTGATGCATAGCTCGCATATACTTGCACGTATTCATATGAAACTCAGTACACATATAGAACTCATTGAGCCGAACAACTTTTGCACTGCATGTCATAGGCTCCGCCCAACAGGAAGTTGGCTATTCAGGGCTGTGTAAAAAGTGCATGCTCTGGAATTTGATATACTTGTCTGAGGATATCCAACCGATTGCCACCAAACTCGGTGAACATGATTTCAAGACATGGGGGACGCTAAATTGAAAGATTTAAAGATTTTTGATATCTCGAATCTCCTGTGTGTATTTAAAGTGTTCCCAGTCCCGAGTTCTCTGTCCGCTGTTAAATGTCTTCCTGAGTTCGTCTGCCTTGGTTCATGGAATTAAAGCCTTGTGAAAGTATTCTCCAGCGTCTCCTCGTTCCTCTATCGTGTATTGTGACAGAACAGCGGACCAAAAACTGAAAGTGAGTGGCGACTTTTTCCTCGCGTTTGTTTTTCCCCGCCTTCTTGACAGTTTTTCTTTCCTGGTTCCCCCCCCCCCCACGGCGATGGAAATTGCCGCTCGCCTCGATCTCCCCTTCTACGTGTATGCCAGGGAGTTCTGCAAGCTCGCTGATGTAACGGCGTTAGGGGACGCTGTCCTCAATCAGCTGTTCTGGCTCGGGGCCAACTACCATCGCCCCGTGGACCTCCCAGACACCACTGGACTAACTTGGAGGGAAGGAGTTTTCCGGTGTCTGGGGAGTGTCTGGTCCCAAGCACGAACCAGTCCGCCGCCGTCCGTGGCTTCCCCAAGTCAGCCGGCAGTTAGTGTGGCAAGCCCCAAGGACGTTAGTGTGGCAAGCCCCACGGACGACTATATGTGTCGGCTCCAGCCCCAAACCTCACTCCAGTCCCAGCTCCTCGAAGGCGCTTTGGTGTGCCTGCTCCTCCAGAGCGCCCTCCAGTGCCAGCACCACGGAAGCGCTACCCTGTTCCCCAGTATAGCCCACGAAGGGCTCCTGTTCCCGAGTGTAGCCCGGGGAGGGCTCCTGTTCCCGAGTGTAGCCCGGGGAG
>NW_015507566.1:17337-17819 GCF_001515645.1 Sinocyclocheilus grahami | reverse complement strand
TGTCCCCGAGTGTAGCCCGGGGAGCCCTCCTGTTCCCAAGTGTAGCCCGGGGAGGGCTCCTGTTCCCCGGTCCAGCCCGGGGAGGGCTCCTGTTCCCCGGTCCAGCCCGGGGAGGGCTCCTGTTCCCCGGTTCAGCCCGGGGAGGGCTCCTGATCCCCCGTTCAGCCCGGGGAGGGCTCCAGGCCCTGAATACAACCCCCTACATTTCTCCAAGTATTTTTGGAGGGGGGGGGGTACTATGGCTCCAGCTGTAGAGGCCGATGCGGGGGCTGGGGCCGCGGCTCCACCACGGCCTCCTAAACTACCTGCTCCACCATGGCCTCCCGATTCCCCTGCTCCACCATGGCCTCCCGATTCTCCTGCTCCGCCATGGCCTCCCGAGGTTCCGGATCCGCTATGGCACCCGGAACGGGTACCGCTCTGGATGCCCACTGTCCCGTGTCTGTCCTGAGGGACCTCCAGAGTGCCCCCCCCCCCCATTG
>NW_015507566.1:7040-15825 GCF_001515645.1 Sinocyclocheilus grahami | reverse complement strand
TATAGCACTTGCATATCATTGCTCTTTTGTTGATTGCTTCCATTGTCCTCATTTGTAAGTCGCTTTGGATAAAGGCATCTGCTAAATCATATCCACAATAAAACATTTTTGAATGTCCGCTGAGGAAAGCGATATAGTTGTCGTACTATCCTTTCATCTGTTGAGGGTGATTTCCGATGACAGCGCAGCTCAGTGCATTTGTTGCCCGCGTCTTACAAGCTGTTGTTGAAAGTACAAATAACTTCCTGTTTCAGTCGCTTTCAATATAAAAAGTCTTTACTGCTGACTCGTAAAATAGTCTGTCGCCATCTAATGGCGGAATAATGAAACCAATCACAATCACGAACACACACTCACACAGTTTCCCAATACTATACTATTGTTAAATACTACTGTTATTTATATAAAATATTATTTATTGAATAATAACATTTAATAAACATCAACAACAGCCATTATGAAAATTACTAGGCAATTCAGTCAAAAGTACAAAGACAGTGTTCTGATATACAGCATTGAAGTTACATTAAAAAAAAATAATGTAATGAGATTTTGCCCTGAGGCTAAACTATTTGCTTTGGAACAAATAATAGATAAAAAATAAAACCTTGCCCCTTTTAGACTTGCACTCTATTCATTTACTAACTGCTTGTTTTCTTTTAAAAAAAAAAAATAGCACTAGCTTCTCTATTCTTTTTGTATTCTATCTATTTCTTTTTATTTATTATACAATTAACAAAATCAAAAAAAGGCCTCTAACACTAGCTTGCTCTATTCTTTGTCTATTCTATCGGTTTTCTTTTTATTATATAATTTAAAAAACACTTGCTACGTGTACTGCGTTAAGCTAACTGAGACTTGTTATAGCACTTGCATATCATTGCTCTTTTGTTGATTTTGATTGCTTCTATTGTCCTCATTAGTAAGTCGCTTTGGATAAAGGCATCTGCTAAATCACTAAATGTAAATATAGATTAACGAGACCAAAGACTGCCCACGAGATTTACCCAAAACGAATTATATCTCATGTTTAACCACTATAGAGACATCAGAGCCAGTGGCAAATCCCAGAAGATCTGGCTGAGGTAAGGCTGCTCTCGGCGTGTCCATGAGTACTGAACGGCCGCTGATGCACTGGAGCTCACATCCCCAAAAACATTGAAGTAAATTTTCAAATAGACGTTATCTCTAATAATAAACCGCATATTTATAGACTAAACAACTATATTTTTGCCTAAAAAATTCCTAAAACTACATTCCATGACACAAAACAGTATTATTTATAAAATTATAGTGGATTTGGGTGACCTGCCGTGCCATTCGTTAGAATGTGAGAAATACCGCAAACGGAGTGATACAAACTGTGAAACGGTTGTTGGAGTTCTGTTATCAGTCTAATATCACACTCTTATCAGCCAATCAGTTTTGAGGACCAGAAAGAACTGTTGTATAAATGTATATAACACATATTTTAACATGTTATTGTATCTGCTATACAATAATAGCCTATTTCAAAAGATTCAAAACTCTTTTTTTTCTTCGTTTTTTTATTTATTTAGAAATATACAGATATAAATGCGATACAGCCTGTTGGAATAACAACCATAAATAGAACAAAAGACAAGAAACAGCTGGATTCAGACAGCAATAAAATCACACACTGTCCCCTGTAAATGTTGAAAATATATCACTGTTAGATTGTGCCAACATCCTAATGACTGCTCCAAAAGCATAAGATCAAATCTCCTTGACAGGAATACCAGATCCTGTCAGTAGACATTAATTTTATCTAAAACCCAAAACCTGCAGTAACTCAAAGTCTTCAATCAGCCTGAGAGGATAACAGAGGAAATCAGAGAAGAGCAGAAAGCAGGAGAAAAATTATGATAAAAAGAACCTGAATAATCTTACTTGTGTATGTTTTGATGCACAGACTTCATCAACAAATGTTATCATAACTGAAAACTATGTAAAATTACTGCTTCACAACATCCTGGGATGTTAAAAAACCTGGAAATGGAGACATTCTCTGATCTCTTACGCATGACAAGACAAATATCCCTTAAAACCATGCAATCATTAGATAAAACAATATTACGGTTATATACATTCAGAGAAGCTGCTCTAAGTGTGTGTTTTCACAGGAAGTGAGCTGCTATACGGTCTATATGAGGAATTATTACACACATTTATTCTGACATGTTATTTCACTGAAAGAATTTCAGCTGCAGTATTAATATCATGAAGAGAAAAGAAGAGACTCTGTAACATCTCACTGTTACTGATTCATCATGCAGCTCAAAGCATTATGGGTAAAATCTCTCTGCAGTCTATTCTGACTCATCAACACAGTTTCACTGATGATCCTTTATGAATATTAAACCCAGGATAGAGCGGCTGAGTGAATGTGGTCTGAAATGTGTAGATGAGGCTCATTGTGTCAGAGACGCTGTAGAAGGACAGAGTTCCTGCACTGTGATCCACAAACACTCCTATTCTACTGCTGATGTGCTTCACAGGGAGACGAGTCTCTATGTTATTGTGTATGAATGAATATCTAGAGGGAGTGCAGAAGAAACTCCAGGACTGATCATTACGTCCAAACAAACACTCATCACCTCCCTTCCTGCTGATGCTCTTATATGACACTGATATAAACACACCAATATTTCCACTCCACTGCACCTCCCAGTAGCAGCGTCCACACACACTCTCTCTACACAACACCTGACGATACACATCAAATCTGTCTGGATGATCAGGATACGACTGATCTGTGCCAGTGTAAGTAATAACTCTGTTGCTCTCAGACAGAAGGAGGCTTTTATTCACTGTGTTGAGATCCAAAGTGAGCTGATGGGAATCTGATGGAGATAAAACACATCAGAATCAGGAATTATGAATCTGTTTGATCTTTTCATGTAACTCTTCATGTTCAGTGTATCATCAGTGTCTCAGTACAGATGACCAGATATCTGTGCAAATCATCATTTACATCATCAATTATAAAACTTTCTTTCACCTTCTACAGGAAGAACATGAACACACTCAGTGAGTTTTTCTACTTGTTTTCTTACTGACTTACATTGTAGGAAGTTGTTCATGGTCCCGGGAACAATGTTGGTGAATGTGACTGTGGAAATCAACAGACATGAACAGTGTGATTCTCATGATCCTGCATCCATTCCCAAGACATTTCTAATATGATGTTCTCCATGATATGAGATGATGTTGGACTCCCATCACAGACCATTTTGAGATTGCACTTTTATGAAGTGCAAGAACGCAGCTCTTTCCCCTCTAAGCCAGATGGGAATCCGCATCTTTAATTACCGGCTGATGCTAGCCAAATCAGAACGAGAACCTATCGCTCACATGTCATTTTTGCTCAACCATCTGGAGCATTTTGGGCTGAGAATCAACTCAGCCAAGAGTTTTCTGACTCCCAGACAGCGAGTGTGCTTTCTGGGAACAGTTATAGACTCAGTTCAAATGCAAGCCCGAATTACGCCGGAATGCTCCCTGAACATTCAGCGAATTGCGGCATCATTCAAGTTGGGGACTACGTGTCCCCCTCAGGGTGTTTTAGAGGTTGCTTGGCCTAATAGTGGCCGCCTCCTTATTGATTCTCCTGGGCCTGCTACACATGCGGCCCCTCCAATATTGGCTCAAAACTCGTGTTCTGTCCGATGCTGGTTGCTTGGTGTTATATCATGGTAACTCATCGCTGTGTCAGAACTGTGGCCCCCTGGACAACTCTTCACCTGTTTTTATCAGGTGTGCAGTTGGGAGTGACGTCCAGAAGGAAGTTAGCCACAACGGACGCCTCCGGTTCGCGCTCTGTATGCGGGCAACCTGACGTACGGCTCCTTGTGCTGGCCCAACACCCATTTGTATGCCTTCCCTCCAACCACCCTGCTTCCTCACGTTATCAGGCAGGTCAAAATGATCAAAATGCTCACTTCTCCTAGTGGAGGAGAACCAAACTTGGCTCACAGAGCTTATTTAGCTGCTGTCTGCAGCCCCATGGCCAATACCATTGAGGAGTGACATTCTCTCGCAAGCAAAGGGCAAGATTTGGCATCCCTTTTTGGCCATGTTTGATCCCTCGATGGGAGTTGTTCGACAAGGGCCGTACCACTTCCACACTCAAGGTTTATGTGTCAGCCATCACGTCGAATCATTCTCTCGTGGCTGGCCGCTCTTCAGCAGAAACAACCTGGTCATTAAGTTTCTAAGGGAAGCTCAGAGACTGAACCCACCTTGCCCTAGAACTGTGCCGACATGGGACTTGTCTATAGTCATCCTTTTGAGCCACTTCAACCGTCTGGCTTGCGGCCCATGTCAATCATAACTGCTCTGCTCTTGGCCTTGGCATTGGTCAAATGAGTAGGTGACTTGTAAGTGCTGTCAGCACATCCTGTTGGGGCCTAACGACTGTAAAGTCGTTCTGCAACCGCAATGTGGTTACGTACCTAAGGTGCTCTCAACTCCATTCAGAGCCCAGGTTATTTCCCTGTTAGCTCTCCCTACAGCGGACGGTGAGCAGGGTCCCAACTTGCTGTGGCCTGTTCGGACAATCGGAGTGTACATTGAGCGCTCTGGGTTGTTCAAACAATCAGAGAAGCTCTTTTTGTGCTTTGGAGACCTCTTTAAGGGGCTGCCAGTCACAAAGCAAAGACTGGATAATAGATGCTATAGCCCTGGCTTATGCCGCAGTTGGCTTGTAATGCCCTATAGCTGTGAGGGCCCATTCCACCAGAGAAATGGCCTCCTCCTGGGCGTGGTAGAATGGGATTTCTATCGGGGAGATTTGTTTGGCCGCCGGATGGTCATCGCCATCTACCTTCATTAGATTTTACAATTTAGATGTCCCCGCTATGCAGGCGCGGATCCTTTCTGCATAAATCTACCACTTTCCACGCTGAGTGGAACGGCTTTCTTAACTAGACCTCAGATTATTGACTTGGGTCTTTTCTATAGCTCAGGCTTACAGAGCCCTCTGGCAAGTGCTCCTGAGTTGGGCTTGTGGAGCAGGCTAAGTTCTGCTTCTTCTCATAGCACGGCGCTGCTGGACAGCATCAATAAGCTGACTTAACGGGAGTTCCTATTCGATAGGGAACGCTCTGGTTACTAACATAACCTCAGTTCCCTGAGATAAGGGAACGAGCATTGCGTGACGTGCTATAAGCTGCATGCGAATCGTTGACTGTCGCTTCAGTCGAATGATTCTGATGAGATGGTGCTTGGGCCGACTTATATAGTAGTTGGCTCCACCCGTTCTTGTGGGTTTGAGTGCCACTGGTTTGTGCAGCTACACAAATGTTAACAAATCAGGCTTCAGTATCAGAGTAAACAGGAGTTTCCCCATAGCGTCAATAAGCTGACGCAATGCTTGTTCCCTTATCTCAGGGAACCAAGGTTACGTTAGTAACTGGAGCCTTTTCTTTTTGATTTTGTGAAAGAAGCAATAAAACCATGGTAATAAGGAATATGGTTTTTGCCTGATTCATGATCTTCCTAATACTACAGTTAATATAATTCCTGAATTACAGTAGCATTCCATTAGTGCAACTACAAAGGAGATTTTAACAGTTCTAATCATTTTTAATTCAATAATTAAGAGCCTGCAATATAGCCTTTATTTATTTATAAATAATTTGTTTATTCCAATTGCCCTAACCACAGCAAATTATTAGGGCCTCATGGCCTAATGGTTAAAGACTTGGACTTGTAACCTGAAGGCTGTGGGTTCGAGTCTCAGGTCTGACAGGAATTGTCGGTGGGTGGAGTGAACTCTCTTCTACCTTCAATAACATGACTGAGGTGAAAGGTTATGAAAGGACTGAGGTTATGGTTATAACATGTTTTAGCCTGGAATATTTAGATATAATCTAAATATTTATATTTATATAATCTAAATATATTATATAGATATAATATTTATATTTTTAAAATTAACTAAATATAAAAAAACTAAATATTCCTCTGGCAGAAAACATTGTGGCACCAAGATAGGCTACTAGGAAGAGGGCCCTTGGGTTTGCTATAGCCCAAAGGCCCAAAGTTTCTTAATCTGCATCTGATGTTGGTGAATGTGACTGTGGAAATCAACAGACATGAACAGTGTGATTCTCATGATCCTGCATCCATTCCTAAGGCATTTCTAATATGATGTTCTCCATGATATGAGATGATGATGGACTGGTTTCTGAGAGCAGATGAATCTCCAGGACTTTACCTCTGTCTGAGATCTTCTTGAGCTCCTCTTTGCAGAAATCCTCCAGTTTGTCTCTCAGCTGATGGACAGATTCTCTCAGAGCATCAGAAGAGAAGAGAGAACTGAAGAGATCATCATTTACGTCTGTAGATTCAGGAGGTGCTGAGAGAGACTGGAAACTCTACAGAAAACAGAAGTCAAAACTCATCAGCTCCACACTTCACCCAATAACCTGCAGGAACATCAGATTTGTTGTTCTTGTTGACTTGACTGATCTTTAGTAACTCACCTCAATCCAGCACTTTCGCAGCATCAGCTTCATTCTTCTCATATTCATTAAATCACATTAGAGCTACAGATTCTAGTATTTGCCACTTATACTCTATGTGAGCTTTCTAGGAATAGTTTGGATGAATAAACATCTGCTAAGAACATAAATGTCAATCTAACAGTTCAAGCACATCAATGGAGTCTCATTGTAGGGTTGAGTAGATTTTCTCAGGAAAAGCAGCTAAAAGGCTACGATTAGATTGACCATTATTTATAACTTTAGAGCGGTTAGACACTGAAACTTCACAAGGACCCTTAAGACAGAGTCTTTTTATTTAATTAAAAAAATTAGGTGTGAAGTTTTAAACTGTTGGTGGCGCAAGTGGTTTTTGACAGCTAAATATATCTTCTAGAAAAAATAACTCAAAGAAATGGTTTCGAAGAGATTTCCAGAGCTGAAAGCCATTTGTAAGCAGCATCTCTTTCAAAAGAAGATAGTCAGATGAGAGTCGGACTGATGATTATATAATAAAACACTCATGAAATGTTTCTCTGTCACAGCAGGATCTGCTCAAGTCCACTATGATCCTGTTCTTCTAGATTTCTGTTACCTGCAGGAACTGGATATTATCCTGTGTGTGTGAAAGCTGCTCCAGTTCAGCGTCTCTCCTCCTCAGATCATTGATCTCCTTCTCCAGTCGCTCCAGTCGTCCTTCAGCTCGACTCACTGCAGTCTTTTCCTGATCTCTGATCAGCCGTATCAGCTCAGAGCGGCTTCTCTCAATGGAGCAGGTTGTTATAACTGCACCAGACAGCCAGCTCTTTAACTTCCTGTCTGTAAACAGAATCGTCACTGTCCTGGATGAGGCTGATAAGTGTGGTGTCATCTGCAAACTTTAGGAGCTTGACAGATGGGTCAAGTAGAGGTACAGTCACTGGTGTACAGGGAGAAGAGCAGTGGGGAGAGGATGCAACCCTGAGGGGCACCAGTGCTGGTAGTGCATTGTATTGTTATATTGTAGAAACTTAATTTGCTGTCAAATTTGTGTCGTGAAAAGTGCTATACAAATAAACTTGAACTGAATTGAATTGAATAGTGCAGCTGTTTGACATGAATTTCCCCAGTCTCTCTAGCTGTTGCCTATCTGCTAAGTCTGTAGTAAGGACTGTAAAAAGATGGACCAACTAAACAGAGTGGGCATGTTTCGCATATTTTGACTGCACTGATTGGAGTGTTTTTTAAGCTGCTGCCAATGATCTGGATGAGCTCACATTTTAGGCTGCATTAATTAGGTCAACCGGAACCGGGAACACTTCTCATAACACCCGATGTACTTGCTACATCACTAGAAGAATGGCATCTATCCTAATATTAGTCTGTTTCTCTCTTACTCCGAGGTCACTGTAGCCACCAGATCAGATGGTCACTGCAGTCACCCGGATCCAGTACGTATTCCGTTGACTTGATTGCAAATGATTGCAAAGATACTATTTAAACTGAACTGAGCTGGATGATGACATCACTGAATTCAATGATGAACTGTCTTTAACTGAAAAATTAGTGTTTACTATTTTGCATTATTGACACACTATTTTCCTAATTAATGCTGTTCCGTTGCTTTGACACAATCTGTATTGTTAAAAGCGCTATATAAATAAAGGTGACTTGACTTGACTTGATTGTCGATTCAAAACTCCCGGTCTCATACCCCACACCAGCTCTAACCATCTCTCTACACAACCATTAACACCTCCAGCAACCCCCTCTCCCCCACTCCTGCACTTCGGATCAGTGAAGATGATGTGCATCAGGTCTTCAGAAAGCAGAAGAAAAAGAAAGCACCAGGCCCAGTTGGTGTTTCACCAGCCTGTCTGAAAATCTGTGCTGACCAGCTGGCCCACATCTTTTCACAGATCCTCAACAGATCACTGGACTCTCCCTGTTGAGAGACTGGTGTTGGCTTATCTGAAGGACATCACTGGACCCCCTGCAGATTGCTTACTGAGCAAACAGGTCTGTGGCTGATGCAGTCAACATGGGACTGCACTACATTCTCCAACATCTGGACAAACCAGGGACTTATGCAAGGATCCTGTTTGTGGACTTCAGTTTGGCCTTCAATAACATCATCCCAACACTCCTCCAGACCAAACTAACCCAGCTCTCTGATCCTAGCTCTGTTCCTTCAGTGGAACTGAAAGAGGTGAGTCTGAACTGAGACAAGCTTCTCTTCTTCTCCAGACTCACCTTATGAGACTCCACAGCCTCTCTCAGCTGCTGAAGATCTTTCTCTC
>NW_015507566.1:0-6472 GCF_001515645.1 Sinocyclocheilus grahami | reverse complement strand
GGTGTTGGCTTATCTGAAGGACATCACTGGACCCCCTGCAATTTGCAAGCAAACAGGTCTGTGGCTGATGCAGTCAACATGGGACTGCACTACATTCTCCAACATCTGGACAAACCAGGGACTTATGCAAGGATCCTGTTTGTGGACTTCAGTTTGGCCTTCAATAACATCATCCCAACACTCCTCCAGACCAAACTAACCCAGCTCTCTGATCCTAGCTCTGTTCCTTCAGTGGAACTGAAAGAGGTGAGTCTGAACTGAGACAAGCTTCTCTTCTTCTTCAGACTCACCTTATGAGACACCACAGCCTCTCTCAGCTGCTGAAGATCTTTCTCTCTCTGCTGGATCCTCTGCTGGAACGTCTTCTGTGTCTCCTTCAGCTGCTTCTGCGGGACAAACGGATGATAGTGAATGTCACAGAAAACTACTGGCACTAAATCTTCATGTGAACAGATGAATCCAGTAAAAGTGGAGCTGTTAACTAATGGCTGTAGGTTCAAACTCCAGAAGTAATGATCGGTTACAATCATCATACATGAATTAACATGAAGATTAAGGCATGTTTTACACTGCACGCGTATAGTATTACACTATTACATATAGTAATAGTGAAACTGACACAGACATAGAGCTTCACATTGAGAGTGTTTCTGTGTTTTGTGTAATTAAGCTGCAGCTCTACACAGTAAAGAAATGAACAAAGTGAAGCTTTAAATGACTGAAATCATTTAGATTCAGTCAGATTCACTGACATCTGTCACTGCATTTAGCTTGTACTTTGACTGATATAATTATACATTTTGTCGAAGAATGAGTGATTAGTTCACTTCACTCCATTATTTTATGTTGCTTAATCAAAGCCTAGTTTACAAAAGATTGTGTTGATAAAGGTTTACTGCTTTTTTCAGCAAACAGTGAAACTCTTCTTGCAGCTGCTGTTCATTTCTGCTGCTGTGTGCAGTGTGAATGCTGTAAGCTGTTAATATGGGTGCAGATATAAACACATATAAAAAAAGTTTCAACAATATTTCATCAGTGTCTAGTTTTAAATACCTGCTTCTCTGTCCTCTGTGCTTCAGTTGATACAGTGTCGTGGTTTTTATGTTCATCCATACACAGCACACATATACATTTCTGGTCAGTGCGACAGAAAACCTCAAGGATCTTCTCATGTTTCTGGCAGATCATCTCCTGCAGTCGTCCAGTGGCATCAGTCAGATTGTGTCTCTTTCCTTTAAACAAACTCTCATGTTGTTCGAGGTGATTCTGACAGTAAGAGTTCAGACACACCAGACAGGACTTGACGGCTTTGTATTTTCTTCCAGTACAGACGTCACACTGCACATCTCCAGCTCCAGCATAACAGTCAGCAGAGTGTTTCCTCTTCTTCGGTTTCTCCACCACTTCAGCCAGCATGGTGTTTGTAGCTAAAGCAGGTCTTGGACTGAAGGTCTGTCTGCACTGAGGGCAGCTGTAGACTCTCCTCTGATCCTCCTGATCCCAGCAGTCTGTAATACAGCTCTTACAGTAATTGTGTCCACAGGAAGTGGTCACTGGATCCTTCAGGACATCTAGACACACAGCACACAATAACTCATCCTGAGATGCCATTTTACTGCATGAATACAGAAACAGAAACACACAACAGCTCAACTACACTTCAGATTCTCTTTCCCTGAAATCACGTGTTTCCTGTTTCCTGCTTCTGTGTTTGAGTGATGTGTGTAAAACAGGTCTCTCTCTCTCTCACACACACACACTATCATTATGGGTTCATTCCATAGGTGTAATGGTTTTTCTACTTAAACTGTATTTTCTATCCTTTTACCCTAACCCTTCACCTAAACCTACCCCTCACACAAGCAATTTTTGAATTTCCAATAAATAAATATAAACACAATTTTATGTTTTTTAAAGCCATTTGTTTACAGGGACATAGGTGTCTTCACAAACCATGTTTACGCTGTAGTACCCACGCTGTAAAAAATTAAGCTGTTTCAACTAATTTAGTAACTAGTTCCACAGAAATTTTACGTTCAGTCGATTTCGGTCTTCAAATTGTTGCCCGAATTATTTTTTTAGTTGGTTCACAGTTGGCTTTACTGAAATCGTTTTATTATAGTCCATTCAACTAAAATGATTTAATTGGTCAAACATTTAGAAAACTACAGCAAATGACAATTAAAATTTAACCATTTACTCCAAGTGTTTCATATGTTACCTCAACTAAGACTTATTATTTGGGCATGTAACAACTCATGTAATAACTGCACATAATGTAATAAGTATTAGATTATGTAATAATTTTCTCAAAATGTAATAACAATTACATTATAAATATAATTATGACAATATTTTTGGTCAGTTTATAATGTAATACATTTATTATAAAGTATAAGCAGCCCAGTATAATGGGCAGTCAATATATTTGTGCTGTTATTTAGCCTGTGTATAATATATATATATCTGTAACGGGGCTGACGAGACGTGAGACGTGCGGATCCAAATGCAAAGCTTTAATTAGACAGAGACGTGGTCATACGACAGGCAGGGTCAGAACACAGGCATATGGCGGGCAAAACAGAAGAACAGTCACAGGGCTAGCGAAGGTCACCGATAGGCAGACAGAGTCACAGGGGCAAGGCTAAAGGGAGAAGTCCAGGAAAACAGGCGAAGATCAAAACCGAAGGGGACAGACAAGGCAAGGAAAAACTAGGCTAAGGCTAAGGCTAGGAAACGACTTAGGGCTCTGTAGAGTAGCTATCGCTAGGAGAGTGATAATCGCTAGACAATACTCGGCCGAGGGAAGGGATCAGAGTGAGTGTTATATAGTGAGGGAGTGATATGAAACAGCTGGGTGCAATCAGTGTCAACAGCTGTGTGCAATCTGTGCTGAGTGCAATCAGTGCAGTGCAAATTGTGCAAAGGATAATGGGAAATGTAGTCTGGGGTGCTATGCAACAGTTTGTGTAGTGCAAGAGTCAATGTAATGGAAGTCCATGGACTGAATTCGTGACAGAGCCCCCCCCCCCAAGGAGCGGCTTCCAGACGCTCCAAACACTAAACGATCCAGGTGGGCGGTGGAGCGGAGGCGGAACAGGGGGAGGGACAGAGGGCCAGGTCCAAGGATAGGAGAGACCAGGGACTGAGGAGACAGGGGAATTAGTTCATGAACAGAAGGGTTAGAGTGAGTGGGTTTGGGGATACCAGCGGTGCGTGCAGACACCAGCGGTGCGTGCAGACAACAGCGGTGCGTGCAGACAACAGCGGTGCGTGCAGACAACAGCGGTGCGTGCAGACAACAGCGGTGCGTGCAGACAACAGCGGTGCGTGCAGACAACAGCGGTGCGTGCAGACAACAGCGGTGCGTGCAGACAACAGCGGTGCGTGCAGACAACAGCGGTGCGTGCAGACAACAGCGGTGCGTGCAGACAACAGCGGTGCGTGCAGACAACAGCGGTGCGTGCAGACAACAGCGGTGCATCCCTCACACTGGATACCAGACTGGGATACCAAAGGACTGACCTTGAGAAACTGGGTGTGACAGACAGGACGTGACCTGACTCTGGATGATCAGCTGTGATGCAACGTGATTCTGGATGAATAACCGAGGCGTGACGTGACTCTGGACGAACAGTTGAGACGTGACTCCAGATGATCAGCTGTGACTCGATTTGACTCAGAAAGATTAGCTGCGACTCGACTGAACTCAGGAAGAACAACTGTGACCAGACTTGACTCGGGAATAACAACTGTGACTTGACTCATGACTATCAACTGTGGCTTGACTAGACTCATGCAAAGGAACTGTGACCTGACCCGACTCGTGAAGATCAGCAGTGACTTGACGGAGCGCTGTTGTGTCCGCCAGCTTGTGAGCATGCTATGATACAGCCATCACTTCAGTCACAGACAAGGTGTCGCTTCCTTCCTCCGCGACACCCACCATGAACCAGCAGTCAGCAAGGCATAGTCTATAAAGTCCTCTAAGCTACAGTTAATGTTACTTTTTGGCATCCAAGATTTCGTGGGTTCATCGAGTCCAAAACGGAAAAAGTCTTTAAATAAAATTTCATCATATAGTGGTACCTGATATGATAGTTCACAGAACCGGTGAACATACTCCTCAATCGAAAGACCTCCTTGCCGAAGATGTAGTAGCTCGGTGACTGGGTCCATACCAGGCCAGAGTCCACAGAAAAAGCCGCTGGATCCTTGTGTGGCCGAGTATTCTGTAACGGGGCTGACGAGACGCGAGCTCTGTAGAGTAGCTATCGCTAGGAGAGTGATAATCGCTAGACAAGGCAGAACAAGGCTAAGGCTAAGGCACGACTTAGGGCTCTGTAGAGTAGCTATCGCTAGGAGAGTGATAATCGCTAGACAAGGCAGAACAAGGCTAAGGCTAAGGCACGACTTAGGGCTCTGTAGAGTAGCTATCGCTAGGAGAGTGATAATCGCTAGACAAGGCAGAACAAGGCTAAGGCTAAGGCACGACTTAGGGCTCTGTAGAGTAGCTATCGTTAGGAGAGTGATGCTGGCTAAGGCCTCTGTAGAGTAGCTATCGCTAGGAGAGTGATAATCGCTAGACAATACTCGGCCGAGGGAAGGGATCAGAGTGAGTGTTATATAGTGAGGGAGTGATATGAAACAGCTGGGTGCAATCAGTGTCAACAGCTGTGTGCAATCTGTGCTGAGTGCAATCAGTGCAGTGCAAATTGTGCAAAGGATAATGGGAAATGTAGTCTGGGGTGCTATGCAACAGTTTGTGTAGTGCAAGAGTCAATGTAATGGAAGTCCATGGACTGAATTCGTGACAATATCACAATGTGCCAAAGACGAGGACTAGGATCATGCAGGTAACGTAAACTTCACTTTTATTAAGTAAACACAAACTCAGATCAACAGAGGTATCTACGTGGAAGCAACTGAGGTGAATGTGGCAGAGAGTGCATGAGAACAGTCTTATCTGAGACACCCGGTTTCCAGTCCACCGTCCTATTTAGAAATAATTTGTACATGAATGGATTAAGCAAAGCAAATATGTTCACGTCTGAGATTCATTTTAGTATTTATATAGAATAACTAAACTATAGCTGAACTTTAGTGAGGGGACATTGTTCTTCTTAGCATCATGAAAAAAAAACTTAAAAATTCTGAATGCATTACAGAAGTAGTATGTGTGCAAAGAGTGCTCCCTTTATATTTTCAAATGCACTGAGCCTGTCACTCATCTCAGTTCATCGGTTCAATGGATGTGTCTGTAATTAGCTACACTGCTCAACGCAGAAAACATTGTAAATAAAAACATCTGCTGCTCTCCAGAGCTCAAATGTAAATATGCACAGAAGAAGAGTTTGTCAAATATGTCATTATTACAGTTTCAACTAAGGGTGCTCTTTTTTTGTGAGAGGGATTAGCTCCCTAAACTGGGCGTGACATGATAAACTGCTTTCTGTAAGAATTTAATATGGAATGTTGCTTAAATACGGGAACAGTTGGCAATCCTACTTTGCATGTTTTAAACACTTAGATTATGTTCTTACTTTGGCCATGCATTAAATGCACATCCTTGAAAGAGAGTAGTTTGCTGACATATTTACTTTAATGTCCGTGTGAACCGGAAGTTGCTGCTGACTGGATATCAGTGTGATGGCGTATTTCCAACTGAAACGGAATATTGAGTAGAGGACGGGGTTTTATTTTTGCCCTCCTCCTCTCATGTCTCAGTCACAGGAGGCTAATGGTTGGGGGTGCGTGGTTAAGCAAATTCTGCCCAAGCCGTCAAACTGACGTCATCAGAGTGGGCATGCCATTCCAGAGTGATTATCAGATTTTGATTAACGATTACCAAAAAAAAATTTTTTTTTTTCAGAGGATTAAATTGCACAGATTAATTATTGACTTTAAGACTAGCAATGTGCACTAACAAATTAAATATTGTAAATTTTGATTTCATGTGGACTTTAACATCTCAGGAAATGTCCGTGGTATCATGACAACAACCGTGGTTACATATAAATATATTTTAATTGATCAAAATTATTGCTAGGAACAATTCAGTTGCACCCCTACTAAATTATTTGTCCTTTGAATTAAATGGATTTTTTATGAACAAATTTGGAAAAAACTAATAAAAGTTTCCAAAGTCTAATGTAGTCTGGGATAGGTTGTTATCTGCCTCATGCAACAGCAGCACGGAGCACAAGTTAAATGAACAATTCTTTACTGTAATACAAGTTATAACATGAATGTAGAGATATGTTGAAAAATAAAGTACAACTTACAATCACGCATCATTTCTGTGCCTATAAGCGGTTTTAACCAGGGAAATCATCAGTATAACAGCCTGTGAAGAATGTGTCAGTTACGTGACATTTACCTCAGGAACATAAAACCGTCTAATCATATCGCCAAAATTATAAAAAAAATTAGGCCTATACATTTGTGTAGAATATAAACAAGTTTTTATAAC
>NW_015507565.1:47572-62092 GCF_001515645.1 Sinocyclocheilus grahami | reverse complement strand
TTTTCTTGGGTCATGTTGATGTCGATATCGCTTGAAGTGTATTTACTCAGAGTACGGGGTCGTCTGTATTTAATGATTATAGAATGTAGGCGGAGCTACATGAACCCCTCTCCGACACACACACACACACACACACACACACACAGACAGACACACACACACACAGACAGAAACACACACACACTCACACACACACACACACACACACATTCTGTTCAAACACTTCACTCAGAACTACACTCACAGCAAATAAGTTTGTAGAGACAAGAAAATACTATTTCAGTTTTTCTACTCCAAAAGAAAAATCATGTTTAATTCAATTTATTGCTCGTTATTTCTTTGTCATTGTGAAATTTGCTAGCAATTGCTGAGTGAAAAACATTTCTAAGTAAATTTCAGAGAACAATTCATGAAATCAAACAATGCCTCCAGTATCTTTTGTGCAGTTCAGTAGTCAGAGCGACAAATGCATTGAAGTCCAAATATCTCATGTTTTTATCTTCCAATATTCCTCTGTGTGTGTGTGTGTGTGTGTGTGTGTGTGTGTGTGTGTGTGTGTGTGTGTGTGTGCGCGCGCGTGTCTCTGTGTCTCTGTGTGTGTGTGTGTGTGTGTCTGTGTCTGTGTCTGTGTCTGATGCAGGAGACACAGAGTGGGTTCAGGATGAGTGTGTGGACATGAGCACTGCCAAATGCCCTGCCAGGTAACACACACACACACACATTTATGATCACACACTGTAAAGAATTTCTGCCTTGAATGAACCAAAATCAAAGTGAACTGAACTAAACCTGCACTGAACTTTGAATTCAGTTACTGATGAAGAAAAGCCCATTAAAACTCATAAAATCAGAGAGAAATTAAGTAGATGAGAAAATTATGACGTTAGAAGATGCTTTACAGTATATCAGAGTTCACACGCTGCATTCATTGAGCAAAGACTGGAATATGCAGCATGACTTCAGCATGTGAATCACTACACCACTGAATCAATCATGAATGAATCACTACACCACTAAATAGGTGGGTAGAGTATCCAAAAACTGTCCTGACTTTGGGGGGGGGGAGTACAAATAGTTACTCAAGTAAAAGTGATCATCTTAATACTTCAGTAAGAATAAAAAATCCTTAAAGTTACCAGTTACTTCGGATCTTCAGATATGGTTTCAGTTGGCTGTAGGTTCATGGCCACTTCAAGATGCTCTTTACGTTCTCCGTGTTCTTTAATTTTCTGTTATGAATGAGAAACTGCTTCAGATGATTCAATGCTTGCAGGGAACTGAACAAACGATTCAAACGGATTCGCAAACCAATTCAGACCATTTTGTCAACTTGTTTAATCGAGGCCTTGAACAGAATCGACTCAAAAAGAGCGATTCATTCGTGAATGGGGCATCACTCATTCCCCAGAAAACGTGCTTGGAATAAACTACACATTTCTTAGCACGTGTTGCGTTAAAATTCAAGGGCGTAGGTTTGATTTTGGCATTGGTGGGGTCATAACGGGCAGACAACAGACATTTAATTGTTTGATCATTAGATAATTTAGTCTCTGATACTAGTAGGAACATGTCATAGCGTCTCTACTAAACTCTACACCCCTGAAAATCAGAACACAACGATGCCTGACTTTGGAAACTATAGTCCTCTCTTTAAATATGAAGAGGTCAAACAACAGATTTATGAGTTCATCCAAATGTCACAAAAGCTTATGGATGTGATTATAATATGAGTCAGACACTGAAGTGAGCTGCTGTTTCTTCTGAGGAAGATCTTCTTGGTCAGATAGATTTATTTAATGTTCATCTGAACTCGTTTTGTAAGTGACTTTTCTTTCTGTTTTAGAGATGTTTTCTTTGGATTGTTTGACTACTCAAACGAGAACATAGGAAAATTTGAATTTATAATGACTCAGAGTCGACTCTTTCTTTTGAGACATACTAACTTTATTTATGATGCACTTTCAGCTTTACAACTTTGCAGTCTGTTTACATTATACACTGCATGAAAGGTCTTTTTTTTATCCATAATAGGGGCACTTTAACTAATTTTAACTAACAAAAATCTGGTTCTAAATCTCTCTTTTCTTTATTCAGAGTTGATCATCTAGACAAGTACATGGAAACTATCTATCTAAATGTAATACTTTTTTTAACCTGGCAACACACCCCTTAAGAAAATTAACTATGGTTTTACTCCAAAAAAACAAAACATGTGGTTACTATAGTTAAACCATGGTAACCACAAATTAACCATGGTTTTGCTACACTAACCAATGTTTAACCATGGTGTTTGTAGTAAAACTGTGGTTATACAAAAAACATGGTTATTACACTTTTACCACAATTAATTTTCTTAAGGTATTTGTATTTGTGTATACTTTTGTTTTTCTTTTAAAGAGTTCAAACGGAGGAGAGGTGTTCATGAATCTGCTCTTATGTAAACTCATCATTAATAGATATCGCTTGGAAGAGAGCAGAGGATTTGCCGTTCACTTGCTTCGATTCCTCCATCCTCGCGTCCAATCCTTGCATCCTTCTAACACAGGGATGAAGTGAGGGAAGGAAACGAGGATGCACAAATAAGAAATGAAAAGTACTCCCGCACCGAAGGTCCAGTCTAAATCAAATGATTCGCAAACCCGCTCTGAAGTTTCGATCTGAAACAAATGATTCGTGAACCTGCTCCGAAGTCCCGATCTAAATCAAATGATTCGCGAACTCGCACCGAAGTCCCGACCTGAATCAAATGATTTGCCAAATCTGCACCGACGGTCCAGTCTAAATTAAATTATTTGCGAACCCACACCGAAGGTCCGGTCTAAATAAAATGATTCACGAACCCGCACCGAAGTCCCGACCTGAATCAAATGATTCGCCGAATCTGCACCGACGGTCCGGTCTAAATCAAATGATTCGCGAACCCGCACCGAAGGTCCAGTCTAAATCCAATGATTCGCGAACCCACACCGAAGTCCCGATCTGAATCAAATGATTTGTGAACCCGCACCGAAGTCCCGACCTGAATCAAATGATTTGCGAACCCTCACCAAAGTCCCGACCTGAATCAAATGATTTGCCAAATCTGCACCGACGGTCCGGTCTAAGTCAAATTATTTGCGAACCCGCACCGAAGGTCTGGTCTAAATCAAAAGATTTGCGAACCCGCACCGAAGGTCCAGTCTAAATCAAATGATTCGCGAACCCGCACCGAAGTCCCGATCTGAATCAAATGATTCGTGAACCCGCACTGAAGTCTCGACCTGAATCAAATGATTTGCGAACCCTCACCGAAGTCCCGACCTGAATCAAATGATTTGCCAAATCTGCGCCGACGGTCCGGTCTAAATCAAATTATTTGTGAACCCGCACCGAAGGTCTGGTCTAAATCAAAAGATTTGCGATCCCGCACCGAAGGTCCAGTCTAAATCAAATGATTCGCGAACCCGCACCGAAGGGTCCATCCTAAATCAAAAGATTTGCGATCCCGCACCGAAGGTCCAGTCTAAATCAAATGATTCGCGAACCCGCACCGAAGGGTCCATCCTAAATCAAAAGATTTGCGATCCCGCACCGAAGGTCCAGTCTAAATCAAATGATTCGCGAACCCGCACCGAAGGGTCCATCCTAAATCAAAAGATTTGCGATCCCGCACCGAAGGTCCAGTCTAAATCAAATGATTCGCGAACCCGCACCGAAGGGTCCATCCTAAATCAAAAGATTTGCGATCCCGCACCGAAGGTCCAGTCTAAATCAAATGATTCGCGAACCCGCACCGAAGGGTCCATCCTAAATCAAAAGATTTGCGATCCCGCACCGAAGGTCCAGTCTAAATCAAATGATTCGCGAACCCGCACCGAAGGGTCCATCCTAAATCAAAAGATTTGCGATCCCGCACCGAAGGTCCAGTCTAAATCAAATGATTCGCGAACCCGCACCGAAGGGTCCATCCTAAATCAAAAGATTTGCGATCCCGCACCGAAGGTCCAGTCTAAATCAAATGATTCGCGAACCCGCACCGAAGGGTCCATCCTAAATCAAAAGATTTGCGATCCCGCACCGAAGGTCCAGTCTAAATCAAATGATTCGCGAACCCGCACCGAAGGGTCCATCCTAAATCAAAAGATTTGCGATCCCGCACCGAAGGTCCAGTCTAAATCAAATGATTCGCGAACCCGCACCGAAGGGTCCATCCTAAATCAAAAGATTTGCGATCCCGCACCGAAGGTCCAGTCTAAATCAAATGATTCGCGAACCCGCACCGAAGGGTCCATCCTAAATCAAAAGATTTGCGATCCCGCACCGAAGGTCCAGTCTAAATCAAATGATTCGCGAACCCGCACCGAAGGGTCCATCCTAAATCAAAAGATTTGCGATCCCGCACCGAAGGTCCAGTCTAAATCAAATGATTCGCGAACCCGCACCGAAGGGTCCATCCTAAATCAAAAGATTTGCGATCCCGCACCGAAGGTCCAGTCTAAATCAAATGATTCGCGAACCCGCACCGAAGGGTCCATCCTAAATCAAAAGATTTGCGATCCCGCACCGAAGGTCCAGTCTAAATCAAATGATTCGCGAACCCGCACCGAAGGGTCCATCCTAAATCAAAAGATTTGCGATCCCGCACCGAAGGTCCAGTCTAAATCAAATGATTCGCGAACCCGCACCGAAGGGTCCATCCTAAATCAAAAGATTTGCGATCCCGCACCGAAGGTCCAGTCTAAATCAAATGATTCGCGAACCCGCACCGAAGGGTCCATCCTAAATCAAAAGATTTGCGATCCCGCACCGAAGGTCCAGTCTAAATCAAATGATTCGCGAACCCGCACCGAAGGGTCCATCCTAAATCAAAAGATTTGCGATCCCGCACCGAAGGTCCAGTCTAAATCAAATGATTCGCGAACCCGCACCGAAGGGTCCATCCTAAATCAAAAGATTTGCGATCCCGCACCGAAGGTCCAGTCTAAATCAAATGATTCGCGAACCCGCACCGAAGGGTCCATCCTAAATCAAAAGATTTGCGATCCCGCACCGAAGGTCCAGTCTAAATCAAATGATTCGCGAACCCGCACCGAAGGGTCCATCCTAAATCAAAAGATTTGCGATCCCGCACCGAAGGTCCAGTCTAAATCAAATGATTCGCGAACCCGCACCGAAGGGTCCATCCTAAATCAAAAGATTTGCGATCCCGCACCGAAGGTCCAGTCTAAATCAAATGATTCGCGAACCCGCACCGAAGGGTCCATCCTAAATCAAAAGATTTGCGATCCCGCACCGAAGGTCCAGTCTAAATCAAATGATTCGCGAACCCGCACCGAAGGGTCCATCCTAAATCAAAAGATTTGCGATCCCGCACCGAAGGTCTGGTCTAAATCAAAAGATTTGCGAACCCTCACCGAAGGTTCAGTCTAAATCAAAAGATTTGCGATCCCGCACCGAAGGTCCGGTCTAAATCAAATGATTCGCGAACCCGCACCGACGGTCCAGTCTAAATCAAAAGATTTGCGAACCCGCACCGACGGTCCAGTCTAAATCAAATGATTCGCGAGCCCGCACCGAAGTCCCGATCTGAATCAAATGATTCGTGAACCCTCACCGAAGTCCCGACCTGAATCAAATGATTTGCCAAATCTGCACCGACGGTCCGGTCTAAATCAAATGATTCGCGAACCCGCACCGACGGTCCAGTCTAAATCAAATGATTCGCGAACCCGCACCGACGGTCCAGTCTAAATCAAATGATTCGCGAACCCGCACCGACGGTCCAGTCTAAATCAAATGATTCGCGAACCCGCACCGACGGTCCAGTCTAAATCAAATGATTCGCGAACCCGCACCGACGGTCCAGTCTAAATCAAATGATTCGCGAACCCGCACCGACGGTCCAGTCTAAATCAAATGATTCGCGAACCCGCACCGACGGTCCAGTCTAAATCAAATGATTCGCGAACCCGCACCGACGGTCCAGTCTAAATCAAATGATTCGCGAACCCGCACCGACGGTCCAGTCTAAATCAAATGATTCGCGAACCCGCACCGACGGTCCAGTCTAAATCAAATGATTCGCGAACCCGCACCGAAGTCCCGACCTGAATCAAATGATTTGCCAAATCTGCACCGACGGTCCGGTCTAAATCAAATTATTTGCGAACCCACACCGAAGGTCCAGTCTAAATCAAATGATTCGCGAACCCACACCGAAGTCCCGCTCTAAAATAAAATGATCCACGAACCCGCACCGAAGTCCCGACCTGAATCAAATGATTCGCCGAATCTGCACCGACGGTCCGGTCTAAATCAAATGATTCGTGAACCCACACCGAAGTCCCAATCTGAATCAAATGATTCGTGAACCCGCACTGAAGTGCCGATCTGAAACCCATTACGTGATCCAATTGCAGCGCTTTAAAACAGTGAATTATTTTGCGATGGTGGTTTAGTTGATTGTTTCGAAAAGCTCTTTTTCACCATCACTACGTGCTTTTTAAAATCATTTCAAGCGATGTCGAAATTCGCAAATGAATGGCTCTTTTGATCTGGTTTTTGCTAGTGAATCGCTTGAACTGAATGATCAGAGTCACGAGTTTGAATCAATCGGAGCGGTTCCAGCGTAAGTGACACACTCAATTGAATCGGTTCGTCTGTTCCTCTTTTCTCATCTTCAGTCATTTTTACACGACACTGTCAGCTCTACTACTGGCTTAACTCGATAGTTTCATGACATTAACTGAAATAAATGAAAAAAGTATGATGTTTACAAATAAAATATCCATAATTCCATTCCAAAGATAACATCCAACACAAATCTAGAACAGATTCAAGTGAGGTAACCGGTTTACTGCTAACTAGTGAATCACTCCATTAAAAATATATGTTAGATGGAAACATTGTGCTTTATGATTGAGTTTGTAGCTTAATTGACTATATTTGAAATAGTTTGACACTGCAGTTCAGTTGCTGAGAGTTCAATAGGAAATCGTCTGAAAGTGTTCAGGGAATGTTGAGTTTATCAGTATAAATATTTGAGAAATGATTGTTGTATCTGATCGTATGAGTCTATATAGAGTGATAGTCAATGTAAAAAGAGCAAATGAACACAAAACAGCAGAACAGCATGAAGTTAAAGATTCAGCTGAACTGTGCTCGTGTGTCCGAAACACTTCTGCTCTTATTTGTTCTCACTCCACACATCTCTTAAATGTGTGCAGTTTTCTAGTGTATTTCTTTAACTTCTTGGGTAATATCAACGGTGTGACCGATTTCAGATGCGGCCGAAATTACAACAACAATGTTACATGCACATATATTTAATTGTTTGATCAAAATAATTGCTAGGGACAATTTAGTATAGATATTGATTTAGATATTGGTAAAGTTCCCACTAAATTCTGGCTGTTTTGATGACTGATAGATTACTATGACTTTCTCAAGAATCTTTGACCCATACAGAGACACTCAGTGTATGTTGTTTTTAGGAGGAGAACACTCACATAATGAGAATCCTGTCATCATTTACTCATCCTCATGGTGTTCCAAACCTGTATGAGCCTGTTGACCACAAAAGAAAATATTTTGAAGAATGTTGGTTACTAAGCAGTTGTTGGAAGCCAGTGACTTTTGCAGTATATTTGCATTACTATTGCAGTCAATGGGCACCGTCAATTGTTTGGTTATCCACATTCCTCTTTTGTGTTTCAGCAGCCTCATACAGGTTTGGAACAACATGAGGGTGAGTAAATGCTGACAGGATTCTCATTATTTGGGTGAACTGTCCTTTTAAGAAGAATTGAGTGTTATTGAGCTCACATCATCATCTCTGCTGTGTGTGTGTGTGTGTGTGTGTGTAGTTATAAGAGGCAGCCGCTGCTGTTGGTCTCTCTGGATGGTTTGAGAGCTGAATATCTGCAGTCGTGGCATACAGTGGTACCAGTGCTGGACAAGATCAGTGAGTCAAACACACACAAACACACATGTTCATCCTCTGTAATCCTCGGTAAAACGCTGTGTGTGTGTGTGTCCAGGACGCTGCGGTACATCAGCACCCTTCATGCAGGCCGTGTTCCCCAGTAAGACATTCCCTAACCACTACTCCATCGCCACAGTGAGTCATGTCACATAAACACACTCTTTCTCAGATGTACTTTGCCAAAACCTGTAAATAAAAATTTAGAGCGAGCATACAAATGTCTGTGGTTGCTGAGGTTGTAATACCGCTTCTCCTCCAGAGTTTTTTACCTTTTGAACTGTCGCTTGGGTGCCAGTCTTTCATCGTGGAATAATGAAATTAAGGGCAAGCAAACCACAGAAACTGCTCAAACTGGCCGTTTTAACTGACATTTGAAGCAATAGTCCAAAAAAATCAAGATTTTTGAAATTGAACACCTTTAGACAAAATATTACAAAACATTTCCATATGTTTTATGTTTTGTATCATATTTGGGATGCAAAGGGGTGGAAAATTTCCAGAACATTTCTGGAAACTTTCCAAAAGTCTCTGAAAATTCATGACATTTTCCAAAAAGTTTCCAAAAAATCACGGAAAGTTTTGGAAATTGTCCACCTTTTTGCAACCCTAATCAAGATTCTATCAAGTTCAAGTTCAGTTTATTTATAAAGCACATTTAAAAACCAAAGTGCTGTACAAGTTAGAATAAAATAAAAAATTAAGTACACTAATAACAGCAAAACAGTTAAAACAGAACACTCTTATAAAATACACTAATAGCAGCAAAACAGTTAGAACAGAACACTCTTATAAACAAAAAGCAACAGAGAATAAATAAGTTTTGAGACATGACTTGAACTCAGACAAAGTGGAAGCCGATCTAATATAGAGTGGGAGCTTGTTCCACAGTGTCGGGCCGGCCACTTCAAAGGCTCGGTTACCCCTCGATTTTAGCCAGGTTTTGGGTATCTGAAGGAGGAGTTTATCTTTGGATCTAAGGCCTCTGGTTGGGGAGTAGAGGTGAAGTAGATCGGACAAATGTGACTTTGGAGCACAAAACCAGTCATAAGGGTCAATTTTGTGAAATTGAGATTTATACATCATCTGAAAGCTGCATAAATAAGCCTTCCATTGATGTATGGTTTGTTAGGAGAGGACAATATTTGGCCGAGATGCAACTATTTGAAAATCTGGAATCTGAGGGTGCAAAAAAAATCTAAATATTGAGAAAATCATCTTTAAAGTTGTCCAAATGAAGTTCTTAGCAATGCATATTGCTAATCAAAAATTAAGTTTTGATATATTTATGGTAGGAAAGTTATAAAATATCTTCATGGAACATGATTTTTACTTAATATCCTAATGATTTTTGGCATAAAAGAGAAATGTATAATTGTGACCCATACAATGTATTGTTGGCTATTGCTACAAATATCCCCCAGCGACTTAACACTGCTTTTGTGCTGCAGGGACACAAATAAGAAGGTGCTAAGTCATTTAATGACTTATATACCAGTAATCAAATTTCTAATAAATAAAACTCAATTCTAAAGTTAATCGGAAGCCAGTGAAGGGATCTCAGAAGGGGGGTAGCGTGATCAAATTTCTTATTTCCTTTCAGGAATCTCGCCGCAGCATTTTGAACGACCTGCAAGCGTGCCGTTTGGGAATTAGATATACCAAAATAGAGGGAATTGCAATAATCCAGAGGAGAGGTAATAAGAGCGTGGTTAACAATCTCCAAGGAGCGCTTAGGAAGAAAGGATTTGATTTTTGATAGAGAACGAAGAAAGAAAACGCTGGACCCAATGGCCGCGCTAATCTGCTTGTCAAATTTGAGGCAGCTGTCTACCATCACACCTAGATTCCGTACTTGGGGAGAGATTAATTGATTTAAAGATTCAAGGTCAAGGTGATTTCTTGGCCTGAGTTCTGAGGGGTCAAAAACTATGACTTCTGTTTTGTCTGAGTTCAGAAAAAGAACATTCTTGGCAAGCCAAGCTTTCACATCCTCAAGACATGCTGTTAGGTTGTCTAGAGCACTCTTATTTTTCCTAGACACAGGCATATAGATTTGCATATCATCGGCATAGCAATGAAATGAGACGACATGTTTCCTAAATATGGAACCCAAAGGGAGAAAGAAGATAGAGAGAAAAAAGGACAGGAGCTAAAACAGAGCCTTGAGGCACACCACAGGATAGATTGCGAAGAGAGGAAGACGTCCTATTTTTACAGAGAAATGTCTATTGGTTAGAAAAGATTTATACCAACTTAATACACCCCCCCCTAGCCCAACACAATACTCCAGCTGAGAGATAAGGATTGCGTGATCGACGGTATCAAAAGCCGAGGACAGAGTTCCCCAAATCTGTTGCCATATAAATATCATTAAGAACTTTTACAAGAGCGATTTCTGTGCTGTGCAGTGATTTAAACCCCGACTGAAACTTCTCAAGAATATGGCTCATATAGTCTGATACAGTGAGAATATGAAGGAAAAACAGCTCAGTTTTATTCAAAGACTCAAACTGAGCAAAAATATGCAATTTGCAGATGCTGATATTTACAGTATATGATGAAATTCTGATGCTTGTGCTGTAAATCAATGAGATCTTTATAACAGTACAGCAGATACTGACACAAAATGCTATAAATATCAGTCGTGGCTCTATATCTGCAGTAATCTGTCTCAGTAAGATGAGAGTGAAATGCTCCAAACATATAATGCAATGATTGAGAGCTGAAGAAATAAAGGCTCCTCAGAAGATGTGAGATGTTCTGGAGGCTTGTGAAGATCATTCCTCCGCTGAGGAACAGTGAAAGTAAAGCTTCTGGAAACAAACGCTCCTCAAAAGATCCTGAGGATCAGATTTGAGACTCTAAAACATGATTGATGGAGAATCAAGTAAAGCTGAGCTGCTTCAGTGCAGTAAGTGTTCATCTGGAGATATTACTGCAGTTATTCTGACCTTTACTTGATCAAAACCAGTCCAGATCTGACACGAGAAGCTCCAGCTGAAGCTGGACATTTCTACAATTACACTAAAAGAGCTTTTACTGGAGAAAACACTCAATCAGAGACAGAAGACATGAGGAGATTGAGCGAGACAGGTTTATCAGCATCATGCTGATCATTTGTTGATGAAGTGCTTTGTTTTTGTAAGGTGTTTTGGATAAAAGCGTGTGAGTGTGCAGGAAGTGATGTCATGTGTGGTCGTGTTCAGGGTCTGTATGCCGAATCACATGGGCTGGTGGATAATAACATGTACGACCCTGTGTTCGACGCCTCCTTCAGTCTGTCCAACAGTGAGAAAAACAATCCCAGATGGTACCAGGGACAACCGGTAAACACACAAACAAACATACACACATCCATGACCCAGACATCCTGTACTGACCTCTGACCTTTGACCTCAGATCTGGAACACGGCCATGTATCAGGGGCTGAAAGCGGGAACGTTCTTCTGGCCAGGATCTGATGTGGCCATAAACGGGAGTTTCCCAGATATCTACATGAATTACGATGGGTTAGTTTAGCTCACACACACATCACATGGTGTTACTGAGCGTGTGGAGAGAGAGGTTTGTGCGTCAGATTCATTCCTGATAGTGTAAACAGAGTTCAGGGATCAGGTGGGGAGTAGCGTCACAGGCCGCAGCTCTTAAAGGCACTGCTTCTCATCTCAAGTAAATAAGCTGCATTCGTTGGATAATGGAGATGGTTTCAGATTGCGCCTGTTTTTTTGTTTGATCACTGTTTATACATCCCTGCTGTTTAAAATCTGACCCTGAACTGAGTTTGGGTCTCCTCTGCAAATTCGTTTAATTGAGATTTAGGTAGAAATTGTGTGGTTGTGTTTAATGCAGTTGATGTGTTTGTTTACTGCTTTAAGCTCTGGAAAAGAGCTATAGAAAACCAAATGATTAATATTAAGAGTATTAGTATTACATTTACATTTAATCATTTAGCAGACGCTTTTATCCAAAGTGACTTACAAATGAGGAGAATAGAAGCAATCAAAATCAACAAAAGAGCAATGATACACAAGTGCTATAACAAGTCTCAGTTAGCTTAACGCAGTACACACAGCAAGGTTTTTTAAAATAATATAATATATAAAAAGAAAACAGATAGAATAGAAAAAGAATAGAGCAAGCTAGTGTTAGAGGTATTTTTGCTTTTGTTAATTGTATAATAAATAAAAAGAAAACAAATAGAGTACAAAAAGATTAGAGAATTGTTATTTTTATTACAAGTATTAGTATTGTTAATATTAATTTTAGTATTAATCTTAGTATTTATTTTATTTTATTAATATTATTAATAGTAGGAATAGTATTAATATTAATGGTATTATTAGTATTAGTATTTTAATAGTAGTATTAGTAGTAATAGTATCAATTATAATATTACAGCTAGTATTAGTATTATTTGTAGTACTAGTTTTATTGTTCATTTTATAAGTAGTTGTAGTAGTAATAATATCAATTTGAATTGTATTATTATTATTTATATTAGTGCTACTGTTATTATTCGTATTAGTTTTATTATTAGTATTTGCATTACTGCTCAGTATTACTCAGTATTATTCTTAGTTTTAGTTTTAATGTTAGTATTTGTCAGGCTTGTGTTGTGTTTTGTTCCCCATGTGCTCCCTGTGTCCCAGTGTTTATGCCCATATTTGGTTAGTTTCCTGTTCCTGTCCTGATTATGTTGATTTAATTCCAGGTTCCATTGACCCCAGGTGTGTCTAGTCATCCCCTCGTCATGTCATGTGTTTAAATAGTGTTCCCTGTTTTCAGTTCAGTGTCCGGTATTATTTATGTCTTCATGTGCTACGTGAGTTCTCCTTGTTCCTTGTTATAATTAAAGTTCTCTGGATTGATGCACTCCTCATCTCCCTCTGTTCCTTGCTCCGCATTCCACTCAGTAGTGCAACCGTGACAGAGTACCGGACCTAAAAAGATGACTGCAGCTGAGGACGCGCTGTGAGGTTTGCGGCAGGGCGGTCTGAGGTTGGAGCGATATGTGGAGGGTTTCTCGGTGTGGGGTGAGCTGGCATGACACCGCTCTAGGTGTGTGCTTCCTGCTGGGGTTGGATGACGAGATAATCCGCAGCGATCTTCCGACGTGTGATTTTCCCCTTATCGAGCTGATTAATCTTGTGCTGTTCTTAAATAGTTCAGATTTCGAAGTTGAAGAAGTAAAGAAATTTCCCAAGCCTCGTCATCCAACTCCCGCTGGAACGTGCCGCGTCTCCCCAGCTCACCCCACGCAGAGAACCTCCACATACCTCTCCAACGGCTCCTACCGCTTGCCCAACCCCAAATTTCCCTCTGTCCTCCGAAGCTCCACCGTGGTCCTCAGCCCAGGAGCGCCGGCTGCTCGGAAGTCCAGCCTGCCGGCCATTCCCAAGTCAAGCCTGCCGGCCGCGGCTCACTCAAGCCCGCTGGCCACTGGTGACGCAAGCCCGCTGGTCACTGCAACGACAAGCCCGCCGGCTGCCCAGTTCTCCCGTAACCAAAGGAGGAGGATGAGGAGAAACGGACTGTTCTCTGCCTTCATCATAGCCCCAGACCTCGCTCCAGTGTCGGCTCCAGCCCCAGAGCTCGCTCCAGTGTCGGCTCCAGCCCCTGAGTTCGCTCCAGTGCCAGCTACTCGAAAGCGCCTTGCTGTGCCTGCTCCTCCAGAGCACCCTTCAGTGCCAGCTCCTCGTAAGTGCTTCCCAGTCCCCGAATCCAGCCCAGAATGGGCTCCTGTTCCCGAGAATAGCCCACGGAGGGATCCAGTTCCCGAGTATAGCCCATCGGAAGTCCAGCCTGCCGCCCATTCCCAAGTCAAGCCTGCCGGCCGCGGCTCACTCAAGCCCGCTGGCCGCTGGTGACGCAAGCCCGCTGGTCACTGCAACGACAAGCCCGCCGGCTGCCCAGTTCTCCCGTAACCAAAGGAGGAGGATGAGGAGAAACGGACTGTTCTCTGCCTTCATCATAGCCCCAGACCTCGCTCCAGTGTCGGCTCCAGCCCCAGAGCTCGCTCCAGTGTCGGCTCCAGCCCCTGAGTTCGCTCCAGTGCCAGCTACTCGAAAGCGCCTTGCTGTGCCTGCTCCTCCAGAGCACCCTTCAGTGCCAGCTCCTCGTAAGTGCTTCCTAGTTCCCCCGTCGCGCCCAGGGAGGGCTCCTGATCCCCCGTCGAGCCCGGGGAGGGCTCCAAATCCCCCGTTGAGCCCAGGAAGGGCTCCAGATCCCCCATCGAACCCAAGGAGGGCTCCTGATCCCCCGTTGAGCCTGGGGAGGGCTCCAAATCCCCCGTTGAGCCCAGGAAGGGCTCCAGATCCCCCATCGAGCCCAGGGAGGGCTCCTGATCCCCGTTGAGCCCGGGGAGGGCTCCAAATCCCCCGTTGAGCCCAGGAAGGGCTCCAGATCCCCAGTTAAGCCCAGGGAGGGCTCCAGATCTTCAGCTAAGCCCAGGGAGGGCTCCAGATCCTCAGTTAAGCCCAGGGAGGACTCCTGATTCCCTGTTTAGCCCAGGGAGGGCTTCAGATCCCCAGTTAAGCCCAGGGAGGGCTCCAGTCCCC
>NW_015507565.1:42567-47328 GCF_001515645.1 Sinocyclocheilus grahami | reverse complement strand
GGGGGGGAAGTAGGGCTCCAGCCATAGAGGCCAAGGCGGGGGCTGGGGCCGCGGCCTCGGAGGCTGCTCCACCATGGCCTCCTGAGTTCCCTATGCCGCCATGGCCTCTTAGTCTACCTGCTCCTCCCCGAACTGCCAGATCCGCCATGGCACCCCAATCTGCCAGATCCGGCATGGCCTCCTGAGTCCCCTGATCCGCCATGGCCTCCTGAGTTGCCTGCTCCACCATGGTGCCCGGATCTGGGACCGCCGGGCTCCAGATCCCCATTTAAGCCCAGGGAGGACTCCAGATCCCCAGTTAGGCCCAGGGGAGGGCTCCTGTCCCTGGTTATGGCCCACGGAGGGCCTCGGAGCCCGAAATCTTCCCCAAGTATTTTTTTGTTCTTCCCCAAGTAGGGCTCCAGCCGTAGAGGCCGGAGTGGGGGCGGGGGCTGGGACCGTGGCCTCAGAGGCCGCTTTGCCATGGCCTCCTGAACTACCTGCTCCACTGGGGCCTCCTGGGCTGCCAGATCCACCATGGCCTCCTGAGTCCCCTGATCCGTCATGGCCTCCTGAGTTCCCTGATCCGTCATCGCCTCCTGAGTCTCCTGACCCGTCATGGCCTCCTGAGTCCCCTGATCTGTCATGGCCTCCTGTGTCCCCTGATCTGCCATGGCCTCCTGAGTTGCCTGCTCCGCCATGGTGCCCGGATCTGGGACCGCCTTGGGGCATCCCGTCCCATCCAAGCCTTTCCTGAGGGATCTCCAAGGCGCCCACCCTCCTACTCCTTTGATGTTGTATGGCGTGAGGACGCACCTTCCGGAGGGGGGCGTCATGTCAGGCTTGTGTTGTGTTTTGTTCCCCATGTGCTCCCTGTGTACCAGTGTTTATGCCCATATTTTGTTAGTTTCCTGTTCCTGTCCTGATTATGTTGATTTAATTCCAAGTGTTCCCTGTTTATTTCCATTGATCCCGTGTGTGTCTAGTCATCCCTCGTCTTGTCATGTGTTTAAATAGTGTTCCCTGTTTTCAGTTCAGCGTCCGGTATTATTTATGTCATCATGTACTATGTGAGTTTGTAGTTTAGTGTTAGTATTAATTATATTTTTAGTATTATTATTATTTGTATTAGTATTATTACTATTATTATTATTAAAAGTATTAGTAGTAGTATTAATGTTAGTTTTAGTATTGGCATTCGTTTTATTAGTAGTATTCCTATTAATATTAATTGTATTTTTAGTATTAGTTTTATTAGTAGCATTAGTGTTGTATTAATGTTATATATTTTATTTTTAGTATTATTATTTGTAATGGTATTATTAGTATTATTACTATTCTATCTTTTATATTAGTATTAGTTTTATTATTAGTGTTATTAATATTCATTTTTGTGTTTTGTAATATTAAAGGGGTCATATGATGCAATTTCAAGTTTTCCTTTCTCTTTGGAGTGTTACAAGCTCTTGGTGCATAAAGAAGATCTGTAAAGTTGCAAAGACTAAAGTCTCAAATCAAAAGAGATATTCTTTATAAAAGTTAAGAGTCAACCACGCCTACCTATGTCAACAAGCCCTCACATGTCTATGTCACTATGTGGGAAGATCTGCATAACGCCGCCCAAATGTTCACGTAAAGAAAGAAGGCGTAACTTTTATTCTCGCTGTAGTATTGTTGCTGCCACCATGTTGTGAAGGTGCTGTGTGATTCGTTGTGAAAGCGAAATTATTCAGATGTGTGCAGCACATTTTATGGAGGACTGTCTCCTGATCCTGGGAGAGTAGAGACTCACAGACTGTAAGTACGTCTTTATATTTAAAGAATTTGCCACTGATCATTCAAACGCAAGTTTTGGGCAGTGTAGAGTAGGGCTTGTTGTTTGTCATTTCTCCGATCACAAATGTAGACATGGTTTTATGTTTACGTGGCGCGATGCAACGCAACGCGTAAAAAGACAGTATAAGTCATTATAATCAGTAATTATGTCCCCACTGGATGCAACGAATGCCTCGTTTATAATGGGTTTTAATGTTTTTGTCTCGTCGCTCCGGCCGGACACGGCATCATCACAGTATGGTGAGGGGCGTAACATTTCCGTCACACGCTTGAGGTATTCGGCCAATCACAACACACTGGATAGCTGGCCAATCACAGCACACCTCGCTTTTCAGACCGATGAGCTTTGTAAAAATCTACGCATTTCAGAAAGGCGGGGCATAGAGGAGAAACAATAATGTAGAGTATGTGGAAAATAATGTGTTTTTTTAACCTTAAACCGCATAAACACATTTCATTACACCAAATACACAAAATACTGTTCTTTTTAGCAACATCATATGACCCCTTTAATAGCGAATTAGTTTTAGCTCACAGAACGAACTCAAACATGGCTGAACATGTGACCTGATCATACTGTGTGTGTGTGTGTGTGTGTGTGTGTAGGAAGGTCCCATATGAGGAGAGGATCTTCAGTGTTCTGCGCTGGCTGCAGTTACCAGAGGATAAACGGTAAATCATCTTCATCATGACCGTCCTTCATCACATCACGTGTCTGAATCTGCAGGATCTGTTTGCTCAGTGTCTTTCGGGTGTTTTTCACAACCTGTTACATTCATTACAAAAAATTATTAGATTTCTTTATTTCATTTGTGTCTTTTCCTGGGCTCAGATTGGTTAGCTGGCCCAGTGTGCTGTGATTCGCTAACCGCCTAGTATGAAGACTGACCATGCTTTACTACAGTGGCCAAATCAAACACAGGACCATATTTAGCGTGCCTGTAGCTAAACAAGCATGTTGGTAAACGCTGCATAAAAGCTCTAATCAAAGAATAATTTACACTTGTCACATAAACACCAACATTCGAAGTTCACTGGCGGAGATCGCTGGCTAGCAGAGCCAAACAGCGTTGCCATTCGTTTACGTCCTTGCTACAACATAAAATGATAGAAACTATTAATGGAAAACACATCAGCAAAGAATCAAACACACTTACAGGCTGTGGCCCGTAAACAACAGCTTCTGCTTTTAAAGCGGGAACTGCTCCATCCTTCAGGACAAGCCTTTGTGCGAATCCGGCAATGAACTCGTGTAGATTGAGGAAGCTGTCCTCCATAAAACATGCAGCACAGAGAGCTGTATTGGGATTAGAAATTTCAGGAACTAAGTTAAAAAATAAAATGTAACCATTGTTCCTTAAGTGCAGCGTGCCGAACAAAGAATCGGGGTGAAAACAACACTCTCCGACAACAGCTCCTCCTCTTCTCTAAAGCAGCCCAACATGACCCCGCCCCCTTTGTTGTGTGTTCCCGGGGGCGGGGTTTATGTAAATGTTAGGGTTTGTGATGTCACCAACCCAGGAAGAAGCTGGTTGTAGTCCCTACCAGCCGTGTGTTGTAGGCCTTAAAAAGCGAATTCTGTAAAAGAAAAGATCTCCTTTTGCATTGAATTTTGAGCGTCGTAATTTGCAGACATTATTTATGCTCAAACAGCAACATTACACACTAACTAAAGTTATAAAAGTACGACTTGAAACCAGAAAAAAATATCTGTCCATGGTGGTCGGAAAATTCAATGTCATTCAAAGGCGAAACAAGGTTATTTTTTCTGAGCCCAGTGGCAGATATGCAGCTGTGAATTTCCACTCAAACTCCTTCATAAATATCACAGCAAAGCAAACGATACACAGATGTGAAAACGCTGAATCTGCATCCGAGGTCAGCTGTGTGTGTGTGTGTGTGTGTGTGTGTGTGTGTGTTTCTGCTGCTGTAGGCCAGATTTCTTCACAATCTACTTGGAGGAGCCTGATAGTTCAGGACACAGTTATGGACCCGTCAGCGGAGGGGTGAGAACACACACACACACACACACACACACTCAGCAGTGTTTATCAAGCATCACAAGCGGGTGACACAGACTCACTGGTGTGTGCTGATGATGTTTCTCTCACACGCTCCTCATCACTTCCTGTCTGCGCTGACTTCTGAAGGCCAGGAGTATCAGATGATGTTGATGATCGTCTGATGCCACAAATAGCTTTAAAACGCTGATTTATGCTGAAAAACACATTCAGCTTCAAAACATCTGCTGACATCTGTGTGTGTGTGTGTGTGTGCAGCTGATCTTGGCTCTGCAGGGAGTGGACAGAGTCATCGGTCAGCTGATGAACGGCCTCAAACAACTCAACCTTCATCAGTGTGTCAACATCATCATCGTCGCCGATCATGGTAACACACACACATACAATCAGCTGTGAGGAAACACACTGTGTGCAAGTGTGACATGTGTGTGTGTGGACGCACAGGTATGGAGGAGACCAGCTGTGAGCGTAAAGAGGCTCTTCAGAATTTTATAGGTGATGTCAGTCATCTGGACGTCAGTGAAGGGACTTTTGGACGAATCAGAGCGAAAAACACAACACACACCTGTAAGTCAAACACACACACACAAAGTTTAGAACAGCCCTAGTGAGTGACGTGTGCCAATAACCCATGTGTGTGTGCGTGTGCGTGTGTGTGTGTGTGCGCGCGTGTGTGTGTGTTTGACAGTGGACGCAGCTGGACTCATAGCAAACATGTCGGTAAGAGTCACTGCACACTACAGTACACACTACACACTTCCTGCTGTTGTTTAGGGACAGTGTTCAGATCAAGGTTATGATCGTTAAGTAAAACTATTGTTGTAAATTGAAAGAAAAGCTGAAATAAAATACAATAGAAATATTAGATAAAAATTAAACGTATTTCAGTTAGTTGCTAAAGCTAAATTTCTCATTTTCATTTATG
>NW_015507565.1:39049-42500 GCF_001515645.1 Sinocyclocheilus grahami | reverse complement strand
TAAATACTACGTGAAACAGTATGTAGTGTGCATACCTTCTAAATCTTTGACCATACATATCTATTGTGTACTATTTTTTTTAAATGTTTATGTAAACCAGTATGCAGTATATATATATGTATACAATATGTAGCATGCATACCATCTAAATTATTCTGAATATACATGATACACTGTATGCTATTTTTTAAAATAAAATAGTATGTAAAACATAACTATCTTTCTGACTACACACAATACGCTGCACACTATTTTTTATAAAATAGTGAAACAGAATGCAGTGTGCATACATCTAAATATTTGTGAATAATCATGAAATACTGCATACTTAAATGAAATAGCATGTGAAATAATATGTAGTATGCATACCATCTATTTTTTTCTGAATATACTGCGTGCTATTTGTATAAAATAGTATGTAAAACAGCATGTAGTGTGCATACTACACATGATAAGCTGCACACTATTTTTATCAAATGATAATAGTGTCCACAGCTACATTGCTGCCATGATTTTGTTGCATTATGTTCAGTGCACGTCATCCAGTTATGATCACAGATGTGATTTCATCTCAACATTCGTCAGTCTGACCCAATAACCAGTCAAGCACCAAATTAAAATCACATCATCATGATTTCAGTCTGTCACAGTAGAAATGAAAGGTCAAGTGCTTTGTGGCATACAGCATTTCTTGCAGTGTGCACTATACGTAAACTACACATTTCAGCCAATCTTAGTGCATACTCAGAGCATGCAGTGAAGAAACAGACACAGTATTCTAGTGCACTACTGCCGGAGATCATCTGAGGTGGAGGAGTGTGCTCGGATGGTCTGTAGGGGGCAGCACTGAGCGCAGAGGGTGGGACACATTACAATTCACACTTAATCAAGAGCACTGCAATGATAACACACTACTAATAAGCGTTGCCGAGTGAACACTTGAACACTTGAAGCGACCGCAATCACGTGATATTTAGCCACTGGGGAACCCCGCCAAAAAACCTGTATTTACCCCCGGAACGCGATGTTTGACGGGGGACGCGGTCGGGCGGGTTTTGTTGTGAAAATCTGGCAACCCCGACACTACTGTAACGCCCACGAGGACACTGCATACATCTGTCTCTATACACTTAAACCCTAAAAAGAAACGTTTACAGTGCTAAAGACACATTTCGAACGACTTAGCCCTCAGAGTGTCTAGTCTTGACTTACCGGAGGCGTCGGGCCTCAGCGCGTCTCTGTCGGTCTGCGCAGTCCGGGAGCTATCGCTTCATCGGGCATTCTCACTGTCCTCAGATCAGTTCTGTCAGGATCACGGTCCTCACACGAGCCAGTGATGCGCTGCTCTTCATCACTGGCTCATCAGAAACGGCGAAACTCCTCGCTTTTATGAATACCTCAGCGCACGGTGCGTGCCGCTCCGCGTCCTGCGGCGGCTGCTCCTCCGTCTTCAGTCCGCCTGTCGCTGCGCTCCGCTCGGCCCGCGCTCGCTCGAGTCTCCGGCGCTCCGCTGCCGTTTCCAGGGTAACTAACGCGCGGATTCCCGCCGGCGCTCATCGTTCGCGCGGCGGGTTCGTCATGTCGCCGATGTTCATCCCGTTAGCGTTACTCCATCGGGGAAACAAATGCGATATTCAGCGCGACGGTTAGACGCGAGCCAGGACTGATCCTGCGTGGGCGGACCGCGCGCGCATCCTCCTCCTCCTCATCTTCATCTCACACCGACAGAAATAAAAAATAAATAATAAGAATAAAGAACCACGCCGCGCTTGCGTCTGACAGACTGGAGAGATCTGCTGCACCTCTAACAACGGCCGCGCAGTGTTTAAATGCAAACGTCTTTAAGATTTAAAACTTCAGCAACTGTCAGAATTCAACGGTCTGTCGGAGTGAGCGGCGGGAGTGGCGCGCTTACAGAACGACCCGGGTTCGATTCCCGCGCTGGGACGGGTTTTATTTTATTTTTATTTTTTTTAAATGATCAGTAAAATAAACTCGGTGTCATTATATATTAGTGATTGATTAATAGCTTCAACGGCTGTACATTACCTGATCCACACAAAAAATGTCTCAGGACAAACAGTTATTTTATTAAAACGCAAAGATAACTTACTCTTAACGTGACGCCGTCTAGTCCCATCCTGTGGACGCTTTCGCGTTACACACATCAGCAAATCTTTCGAGTCAGTAAAGAAAAGTGGAAAATATGACTTGCGGGAACGGTTTCATCAAGTTTTTAAATTCATAAGAGAACCTATCAAAGTTGTGAATAACACACACTCACACCAGAGACGAGCCCGAACTCGGCGCACACACCCCCACTCAGAGCGCCGCGCTCGCGATGGTTCGGTCCGCTGCCGCGCTACACAACGCAGCATGGAACAATCCACCCGGCGCACGGGGGAGAGTTGGCTGGTGGCACAACGACTTACAGTTTCCATGACAACACAAGCCTTCAATCTGTGGATGGCCGTCCTCCATATTAAATAAGAACGAGTATAAAGCAAAAGGAACAATAAAGAGAGAGAGAAAGATGGTCGGCCAAAGTGCTTTCGCCCCCCCAGCCATTGCTTAACACACAGCTACAGCGAGCTGTAATTATTGTCATGGTTACCAGCAGAGAGGCTGTGTGTGTGTGTGTGTGTTTCAGCTCCTGAAATACAATCACATATATCTGTGTTAAACAAACAGCATTCAAACTCGTATACAGTAACAGAATTTAGCATGTTTATGTGTAAATATGTGTTTAAGGATGAATATAAATATATGAACATGTAAATACCGCAGGAGGACCTCCTGCTAAGCATGAAGAGGCTGGTATTCACACATACAGTGCACATGTATATTTCTGAACATTTGAAGTCACACAGAAAGCTACAACAACAACAACATACTGACAGCATCTAAACATGAACCCTTTTATAATGCATACAAACAACTTTGGAGACGTGCCAATGTTTACTTTCAGATTAATAGAATATTAAATTCACAGAGACTTTTGCTAACTACTTTCAATGAACAACCGCTATATATATATATATATTATAAACGATATTTATAACAATAACTATAAAGATATAGGCATGATGACACCAAGAACGATAACTATAACGATAAACGTTAACGTTAAAGGCATGCTGACACCAAGAACGATAACTATAACGATAAACGTTAAAGGCATGTTGACACCAAGAACGATAACTATAACGATAAACGTTAAAGGCATGTTGACACCAAGAACGATAACTATAATGATAAACGCTAACATTAAAGGCATGTTGACACCAAGAACGATAACTATAATGATAAACGTTAAAGCCATGTTAACACCAAGAACGATAACTATAATGATAAACGTTAAAGCCATGTTAACACCAAGAACGATAACTATAATGATAAACGTTAAAGCCATGTTAACACCAAGAACGATAACTATAATGATAAACGTTAA
>NW_015507565.1:33525-36729 GCF_001515645.1 Sinocyclocheilus grahami | reverse complement strand
CATGTTGACACCAAGAACGATAACTATAATGATAAACGTTAACGTTAAAGGAATGTTGACACCAAGAACGATAACTATAATGATAAACGTTAACGTTAAAGCCATGTTGACACCAAGAACGATAACTATAATGATAAACGTTAACGTTAAAGCCATGTTGACACCAAGAACGATAACTATAATGATAAACGTTAACGTTAAAGCCATGTTGACACCAAGAACGATAACTAATCAATAAATGTTAACGTTAAAGGCATGATGACACCAAGAACGATAACTAATCAATAAATGTTAACGTTAAAGGCATGATGACACCAAGAACAATAAATATAACTAGATAATAATAGTTCGTCAAGACAAACTTTAGGTTGGCTTGAGAAAGCCTGAAAGTTTAAAGCACTTGTAAAAGTCTGAAGTTTTCAAATTTAGATTAGATGGATGTTGATAACATGTTTCTAGCATGATTAGCATGTTTTTAGCATTATTGGCCTGTCACTAGCATATTGCTGGCATGATTAGCATGTTACTAGAATAATTAGTGACTAGCATGATTTGCCCATTACTAGCATGTCGCTCGCATGTTTTTTGCATGATTAACATGTTACTAGCATGTTGCTAGCATGATTAGCAAGTAACTAGCATTTTTCTAGAATGATTAGCACGTTACGAGCATGTCGCTAGCATGATTAGCAAGTTACTAGCATGTCGCTAGAATGTTTCTTGCATGATTAACGTTACTAGCATGATTAGCAAGTAACTAGCATGTTTCTAGAATGATTAGCACGTTACAAGCATGTCGCTAGCATGTTTCTTGCATGATTAACATGTTACTAACACGTTGCTAGCATGTTCAGCAAGTAACTAGCCTGTTGCTAGCACGATTAGCAAAAGTTACCAGCATGTCGCTAGAATGTTTCTAGCATGATTAGCATTAGGGGTGCACCGAAATGAAAATTCTTGGCCGAAGCCGAACAAAATGAAACACTGGGCAAAACATCAATTTAAAAATATTTAACACTGAACATTTTTTAACATTCTAGCAGACACTATACCAACAAAGCACAATTTAACTTAAAATTAATTATGATTGAAGAACGATTTTTGCAAATTCAGAACAATTCGGTTATATTTTTAAAATTAGCTTTAAAAGTATTATGTATAGGCTAATATTTTGTCACACTAGGGGTGTAGCCATCATTTCAGAAGTGACAGAAATGTCAAATACAATAATTTTATGTACGTATTACATTTTTTTAGAAGGAATTATTTTTTTACTTTTACTTTTCTTACTTTGTATTTGCTATAAGAAATCAAATACACTGCTGGACAATAATCAATCATTTGTAATCTATAATTCTTTCCTAATGGCAATTTTATGATCGTTTTATATACTACAAACAATTATTAAAATTTTCTGCACAGAATAAGGTAGAAAATATAGTTTCTGTGCTGTAATAAATGATATGTCAGTTAGCACGGCATCAATCATAAATTGCATTTATTTATTGTGTTTATTGTCTTAACGTTTCATTCTGCTTTTTATTCAGTTTAGATGCATGAAAGTAGCGAGCGCAATCCTGTGACAGTCCCTGCGGGCGGTAAACAGTGCAGCACGTGACGGAGACACTGTGCAAGGTCTCCATTACTTCCTGCTTGTAGTAATTTAATGTGTATATATTTTGAAAGCAACAACAGTAAAATCGCAATGCTAACATTTATGAATGTTGATGGAGTTCTTGCTTTTTCTTTTATTTTGGCGGAAACGCGCTGGAAGACCTCAGTGCTTCTTTTTGTTGACAGCAGATTTATAAATGAGTCTCATAACAAATACGATGCACGTATCGCATTGTCACATGCATTGTAAAAAATCATAAAAATGTGACTGAGCAACTGACGAGCAACACTGTTTTAGCGCAGATTTTCACTTTGAACCCTGGTAACAAGCAGATCCGCCGCGGGTTCGTGCAGCGCTGTCAGAATACATGCAATTTGTGTGTGTATTAGAAAACATGACGTTCTGCAGTTTATTTATTTATAGGCCATTTCGCGATTTCAATCATCGTACAGTAAATAGCAACAATCACCCCTTCCTCTTCTCATCAACGACATGTGATGCAGTAGTAAACAGTCTCTCGCTGTGTGATTGTAATGATTTTTGCATCTTTCTCGGACCGTTTTAAATGCTTCCACATGGCTGACATGTTTGTTGCATTGTGCCTCTCACGCTACGCTGGTTGCTATTTGATCGCATCACGTCATTGTTTGGTACAGTTTATTCGGTCTGTTTGCTTAATCGCTTTTCGCCGAACAACGAAAGAGCTTTTTTACTATTTTCGGCCGAATAATTTCGGTTACCGAACATTCGGTGCATCCCTAATTAGCATGTTACTAGCATGTTGTTAGCATGATTAGCAAGTGACTATCATGTTTCTAGCATGATTAACAAGTTACTAGCATGTCGCTAGCATGATTAACATGTTACTAGCATGTTGCTAGCATGATTAGCAAATGACTAACATGTTTTAACATGATTAACAAGTTACTAGCATTTTGCTAGCATGATTAGCATTGTACTAGAATAATTAGCAAGTAACTAGCATGTTTTGCTAGCATGATTAGCAAGTTACTAGCATGTTTCTAGCATGTTACTAGCATGTTTCTAGCATGATTAGCATGTTGCTAGGATAGATAGATAGATTAGAAATATTAGATAGATGAGTTTGAATGAGTTTAAATGGATTAGAAATAGTACATAGAAGGGAAGCTTGATTGAGCCTCAAGGGATTCAGTTTGTTTACATTTGAATTTTGACAGCTGGAGTTTGAATAGTCTTGGCTCATCCGAAGATTCCGTCAATTTAAGTGTCACGAATCCGGTCCATGAACTTCCGTCTGCTAGCCATCAGAGGTCACCCTTTCCATTTTCATTGACTCTCGCACTACACACTGTTGCACATCATCCCGGACTACATATCCCATCATTCATTGCACTGATTGCACATAGCACTGATTGCACACAGCTGTTTCATATCACTCACTCACTATTTAACACTCACTCTGATCCCTTCCCGCCGCAGAGTATTGTTTAGCATTTATCTGTTGATAGCTACACTACAGAGCCCTCGTTAGCCTCCTAGCCTAGCCTAGCCTAGTCTTGCCTTGCCTGTTTTCTCGGTTTTTGATCTTCGCCTGTTTTCCTGGATTT
>NW_015507565.1:29487-33499 GCF_001515645.1 Sinocyclocheilus grahami | reverse complement strand
GAGCAGGGCACCCGCTCGCTCGAGGACTACATTCAAGAGTATCTGGACATTGCCTATCACTCTGATTTACCGGACTGTGTTTTGATAGATTTCTTCTGTACTGGCATTAATCAACCGCTAAAATTTAAACTCTGTTTTTTTTAAAGACTGATCACAAAATGGCGGACACATCAGCGCCCCGTCAAGTCATAGTTGATCGTCATAAGTCAAGTCAAGTCACAATTGATCTTCACGAGTCAAGTCAAGTCACAGTTGATCGTCATGAGTCAAGTCAAGTTACAATTCATTATCATGAGTCAAGTCAAGTCACAACTGATCTTTATGAATCAAGTCAAGTCACAGTTGATCTTCCTGAGACAAATCTAGTCACAGTTTATTTTCATGAGTCTAGTCAAGTCACAGTTGATCTTCCTGAGACAAATCTAGTCACAGTTTATTTTCATGAGTCTAGTCAAGTCACGGTTGATCATCATGAGTCAGGTCAAGTCACAGTTCATTATTATGAGTCTAGTCAAGTCACAGTTGATCTTCCTGAGACAAATCTAGTCACAGTTTATTTTCATGAGTCTAGTCAAGTCACGGTTGATCATCATGAGTCAGGTCAAGTCACAGTTCATTATTATGAGTCTAGTCAAGTCACAGTTGATCTTCCTGAGACAAATCTAGTCACAGTTTATTTTCATGAGTCTAGTCAAGTCACGGTTGATCATCATGAGTCAGGTCAAGTCACAGTTCATTATTATGAGTCTAGTCAAGTCACAGTTGATCTTCCTGAGACAAATCTAGTCACAGTTTATTTTCATGAGTCTAGTCAAGTCACGGTTGATCATCATGAGTCAGGTCAAGTCACAGTTCATTATTATGAGTCTAGTCAAGTCACAGTTGATCTTCCTGAGACAAATCTAGTCACAGTTTATTTTCATGAGTCTAGTCAAGTCACGGTTGATCATCATGAGTCAGGTCAAGTCACAGTTCATTATTATGAGTCTAGTCAAGTCACAGTTGATCTTCCTGAGACAAATCTAGTCACAGTTTATTTTCATGAGTCTAGTCAAGTCACGGTTGATCATCATGAGTCAGGTCAAGTCACAGTTCATTATTATGAGTCTAGTCAAGTCACAGTTGATCTTCCTGAGACAAATCTAGTCACAGTTTATTTTCATGAGTCTAGTCAAGTCACGGTTGATCATCATGAGTCAGGTCAAGTCACAGTTCATTATTATGAGTCTAGTCAAGTCACAGTTGATCTTCCTGAGACAAATCTAGTCACAGTTTATTTTCATGAGTCTAGTCAAGTCACGGTTGATCATCATGAGTCAGGTCAAGTCACAGTTCATTATTATGAGTCTAGTCAAGTCACAGTTGATCTTCCTGAGACAAATCTAGTCACAGTTTATTTTCATGAGTCTAGTCAAGTCACGGTTGATCATCATGAGTCAGGTCAAGTCACAGTTCATTATTATGAGTCTAGTCAAGTCACAGTTGATCTTCCTGAGACAAATCTAGTCACAGTTTATTTTCATGAGTCTAGTCAAGTCACGGTTGATCATCATGAGTCAGGTCAAGTCACAGTTCATTATTATGAGTCTAGTCAAGTCACAGTTGATCTTCCTGAGACAAATCTAGTCACAGTTTATTTTCATGAGTCTAGTCAAGTCACGGTTGATCATCATGAGTCAGGTCAAGTCACAGTTCATTATTATGAGTCTAGTCAAGTCACAGTTGATCTTCCTGAGACAAATCTAGTCACAGTTTATTTTCATGAGTCTAGTCAAGTCACGGTTGATCATCATGAGTCAGGTCAAGTCACAGTTCATTATTATGAGTCTAGTCAAGTCACAGTTGATCTTCCTGAGACAAATCTAGTCACAGTTTATTTTCATGAGTCTAGTCAAGTCACGGTTGATCATCATGAGTCAGGTCAAGTCACAGTTCATTATTATGAGTCTAGTCAAGTCACAGTTGATCTTCCTGAGACAAATCTAGTCACAGTTTATTTTCATGAGTCTAGTCAAGTCACGGTTGATCATCATGAGTCAGGTCAAGTCACAGTTCATTATTATGAGTCTAGTCAAGTCACAGTTGATCTTCCTGAGACAAATCTAGTCACAGTTGATCTTCCTGAGTCGAGTCTAGTCACAGTTGATCGTCATGAGTCAAGTCAAGTTACAATTCATTATCATGAGTCAAGTCAAGTCACAACTGATCTTTATGAATCAAGTCAAGTCACAGTTGATCTTCCTGAGACAAATCTAGTCACAGTTTATTTTCATGAGTCTAGTCAAGTCACGGTTGATCATCATGAGTCAGGTCAAGTCACAGTTCATTATTATGAGTCTAGTCAAGTCACAGTTGATGTTCCTGAGACAAATCTAGTCACAGTTGATCTTCCTGAGTCGAGTCTAGTCACAGTTGATCGTCATGAGTCAAATCGAGTCACAATTTATTTTCATGAGCCTGGTCAAGTCACAGCTGATATTCATGAGTCTAGTCAAGTCACAACTGATCTTCATGAACCAAGTCAAGTCACAGCTGATCTTCTTGAGACAAATCTAGTCACAGTTGATCGTCTTGAGTCAAATCGAGTCTCAGCTGATCTTCATGAGGCCAGTCAAGTTACAGCTGTTCTTCGTGAGGCAGGTCAAGTCACAGCTGATCTTCATGAGTCTAGTCAAGTCTCAGCTGATCTGCCAGAGCCTCGTCACATCTCAGCTTTTCATCCAGAGTCACGTCACATCACAGCCGATCATCCAGAATCACGTCGCATCCCAGCCGATCATCCAGAGTCATGTCACGTCCTGTCTGTTACACCCAGAGTATCAAGGTCAGTTCTTCAGTATCCCAGACTGGCTTCCAGCGTGGAGGACCCACCGCTGGTGTCGGCACGTGCAGCTGGCATCCCTAAACCAGCGCTCTCAAACCCTTCTATTCATGAACTCATTCCCCTGTCTGCAGCACTTCCCATATGGGGGGTTGCTTTATGGTGTATCTGGGCCGCGTACTCCACCGCCGATTTGCTAGAGGCAGCGGCACCGGCTACAATATCTCCAGAGGTGGCGGCTTACGCTGCAGAACCTCCCGAGGTAGCGGTGTCCACTGCTGTGCTCCCAGAGGCCATGGTGTCCACTGTAGTCTCTTCAGAGGTGGCGGCGCAGGCTGCAGAACCTCCCGAGATGGCGACACTTGCTTCAGTTCCTTGCGTGGTGGTGGCGCCCAGCAACGCACTTTCTGTCTGTCCTGTTCCGGCTATAGAGGCCGTTTGCGAACTCCCTGCTCGTCCTGTCACAGCTATAGTGGCCATTTGCGAACTCCCTGCTCGTCCTGTCACAGCTATAGAGGCTGTTTGCAAACTCCCTGCTCGTCCTGTCATGGCTATGGAGGACGTCGGGGAATCCTCATCCTGTCCTGTCACAGCTATAGAGGCCGTTTGCGAACTCCCTGCTCGTCCTGTCACAGCTATAGTGGCCATTTGCGAACTCCCTGCTCGTCCTGTCACAGCTATAGTGGCCATTTGCGAACTCCCTGCTCGTCCTGTCACAGCTATAGTGGCCATTTGCGAACTCCCTGCTCGTCCTGTCACAGCTATAGTGGCCATTTGCGAACTCCCTGCTCGTCCTGTCACAGCTATAGTGGCCATTTGCGAACTCCCTGCTCGTCCTGTCACAGCTATAGTGGCCATTTGCGAACTCCCTGCTCGTCCTGTCACAGCTATAGTGGCCATTTGCGAACTCCCTGCTCGTCCTGTCACAGCTATAGTGGCCATTTGCGAACTCCCTGCTCGTCCTGTCACAGCTATAGTGGCCATTTGCGAACTCCCTGCTCGTCCTGTCACAGCTATAGTGGCCATTTGCGAACTCCCTGCTCGTCCTGTCACAGCTATAGTGGCCATTTGCGAACTCCCTGCTCGTCCTGTCACAGCTATAGTGGCCATTTGCGAACTCCCTGCTCGTCCTGTCACAGCTATAGAGGCTGTTTGCAAACTCCCTGCTCGTCCTGTCATGGCTATGGAGGA
>NW_015507565.1:25507-28475 GCF_001515645.1 Sinocyclocheilus grahami | reverse complement strand
TCTGGTGGTCCTCCACTCCGCCGTGGTGGTCCTCCGCTCCGCTCCGCCGAATCTGGTCCATGAACTTCCGTCTGCTAGCCATCAAAGGTCACCCTTTCCATTTTTATTGACTCTCGCACTACACACTGTTGCACATCATCCCGGACTACATATCCCATCATTCATTGCACTGATTGCACACAGCACTGATTGCACACAGCTGTTTCACTAATTGCACACAGCACTGATTGCACACAGCTGTTTCATATCACTCACTCACTATTTAACACTCACTCTGATCCCTTCCTGCCGCCGAGTATTGTTTAGCACTTATCAGTTGATAGCTACACTACAGAGCCCTCGTTAGCCTCCTAGCCTAGCCTAGTCTTGCCTTGCCTGTTTTCTCAGTTTCTGATCTTCGCCTGTTTTCCTGGATTTACCCCTTTAGTCTTGCCCCTTTTGACTCTGTTCGCCGTTCGTTGACCTTCGCTAGCTCTAGGATTATTCTTGTGTCTTCCCCGCCATATTCCTGTTTGCCCTTGTTCGACCCTGCCTGTGTTTCTGACCTCTCTGCTTATTAAAGGTTGCACATCGATCCGCATGTCTCACGTCTTGTCAGCCCCGTAACAGTAAGTCTATGGGATTTTTATGTGAAGATTTTTTAATCTTCAGTTTTATGAAAACCGTAAGTCGGATCAGTTAGAAAAGATGAAGCAAACCAAGTCAGATCAGTCTGAAGAGCTGGGCTGAGTTTGGTGGTTCTAGCTTGAAAGCTCTAGGAGGAGTAGCATTCAGAAATTTAGTCTAAGAAGAATAATAATAAAAAGCTTAAGTAGTAGATCAGTTTACTAATGATAAACAACGCAAGTAACGTAATTAGCAGGTATTTCACACGCGTTCATGCACACATCATGACAGTCAAAACGGTGTCATTCATTAAAACTGTACGATAATCCGATAACAAAAATTTAAAACAATAATGCACTTACCTTCGTGTCGCATGTTTTTCGTGAAGTACATTGTAGAACATAATACAGAACTTTGCACAGTCAAAACGAATCAAGTCCTCCAGCTTTCTGATGCAGGACAGGATCGTATCGTCCCATGTTCAGTAAATTATTTAACTGCGCTCTGATTTCAGAGTTACACTGATATTAGCCTTCGCTCCATCTCCCTCCACAGGTGCAATTCACGTTTTGAGAGTCGAGTCACTCTCCCACTCGCATGTAACTTCAATTTAGGCCACTCTGGCATCGTGATCACTTGAATATACAGCTATATGTTCAAAATCTGATCCGTTACCACGCTAAAATCCTGTCACCTCATCAATCATCACGTCTGTCTGCTGATCCCTCGTGATTGGCTAAAAGTGCGGCCGTGACGTCAACATCAGCACCAGCAGATTCTGCACTGGGTGTGTGTGTTTAGTAAGGTCATGATGACTGATTGGATGCAGTACATGCACACTTGGGTTTTGTTTTTTAACCAATTAGCCTATACAGTTTAGATGTCTGAAAACCGCCGAACTGACCCCAAACCAGCCCAAATTTTGTCCACCCGCCCAAACCACCAATCAAATTCAAAACCGCTCAATCTGGCAGCACTGGCTGGATGTCTTTGTCCATATAAGGGATTTCCTGGAGCATCATGTGTTCTAGCGGAGACACGCTAGCTTTCCCAAGGCAGACGAACTTAAAGTGGTTACAATCATCCGGGTTTATATCACGCTCAAATTGATTTGATTTTGACGCAATATTTACACTGAAGCTCGCAGGCGGCTATAGTAAGGGGCATGACATTTCCCGACCAGGCGCCGAGTGCTGCCAATCACAACACACACTGACCCAGCTAACCAATCACAGCACACACTGGCCTAGCCAACCAATCACAGCACACACTGGCCCAGCTAACCAATCACAGCACACACTGGCCCAGCTGACCAATCACAGCACACACTGGCCCAGCTAACCAATCACAGCACACGCTGACCCAGCTGACCAATCACAGCACACACTGGCCCAGCTGACCAATCACAGCACACACTGGCCCAGCTAACCAATCACAGCACACACTGGCCCAGCTAACCAATCACAGCACACACTGGCCCAGCTAACCAATCACAGCACACACTGGCCCAGCTAACCAATCACCGAACACACTGACCCAGCTAAACAATCACAGCACACGCTGACCCAGCTAACCAATCACAGCACACACACTGGCCCCTCTGCTCAATCACAGCACACACTGGCCCCGCTAACCAATCACAGCACACGCGGACCCAACTGCTTAGAGTGGTTACAATCATCCGGGTTTAAATCGCGCTCAAATTGATTTGATTTTGAATATTTACACTGAAGCTTGCAGGCGGCTATGGTAAGGGGCGTGACATTTCCCGACCACCCAACTAACCAATCACAGCACACGCTGGCCCAGCTGACCGATCACAGCACACGCTGGCCCAGCTAACCAATCACAGCACACACTGGCCCAGCTGACCGATCACAGCACACACTGGCCCAGCTGACTAACCGATCACAGCACACACTGGCCCAGCTGACCAAGACATTGACGAACAACCTAGACTTTGTAAAAGAGCATAATAGGACCCCTTTAAGGCGTGAACGGGCCTTGAGAGTGATTATTAAGCATTATTGTTATATTTATCGTCCTTGGTGTAAAAGGGCCTTGAAAACTCACAAAAGCTTGCTAGGCCACATATTGCACTATTTAACATCTCCATGACGTCATTGCGCCATATTTGCATCCTGCCTAGTGTCAGTTGCACAGCGTCATCTGACAGAATCACTAGGAACATTTTTAGTGCAAAAAAGGTGCGCATAAAGCACAGATATTAGAAAAGCCGGGCTGTGCTGATGATACATCATCTGTGCTGTATGCATACTGTAGTGCACATGTAAACACTGAAGTGTGTGTGTGTGTCTGTGAGAGTGTGTGTGTGTGCGCGTGTGTGTGTGAAAGAGTGTGT
>NW_015507565.1:23582-24771 GCF_001515645.1 Sinocyclocheilus grahami | reverse complement strand
GAGAGAGAGTGTGTGTGAGTGAGTGTGTCTGTGAGAGTGTGTGAGTGTGTGTGTGTGTGTGTGTGTGTGTGTGTGAGAGAGAGTGTGTGTACCTGACTCAGGGTGTGGTCTGCTGTCTGCAGGTACGCTGACGGTCCTGCGCAGCAGTTTGTGTCGGTGAGAGACGGGACGATGATCATTCATCAGCAATGGATGAACCTGAAAACACACAAACACAAACACACACTCACCTGTCTGTAACACTGACAGTCATCAGAACAATGTGATTAGTGTTCCTTCACTTTGAGTATCGCTAAATAACTAATTAATACATGGGCTTTTTTATTTAGATTTTATTTCATGATTATATTGTTTTTTTATTGCAAAATCTATATTTAAATACAGTAAAAAAAAAAACTTGATTTGTGCAATATTATTTTACAGCACTAAATATAAAAAAATTATTCAATGCATCAAGTAAAAAAAATATTTTTTATACTTAATTTTTATATTAAAATTTAATAATAATAGAAAAATGGCAGATTTACGTTTAGGGTTATGCATTTGGCAGATGCTTTTATGCAAGGCAATTTTCATTGCATGAAGTTCATGCATTCTCAAAATCGAACCCATGACCTTGACATTGCTAGCACTACAATCTAGTGTTTGCGTAGATAATGAAGCTATATTATTTGATCGATTTGACTGCATTTAATGCAAAATAAAAATAACATTTAGCTAACTTACTTATTTTGCTAAATAACAATTCTAACCTTTATGTTTAAGGTACTGATGCTGTACGTTATAATGCATTTCATCTTTTCATAAATAATTGCAACTAAAGTTAAAATGCATTTTACATTTTAATGCAACTATACTATATATATATATATATATATATGCACACACACATATACAGTGGGGCAAATAAGTATTTGATACACTGCTGATTTTTCAATTTGATTCTGTCTCTCACAGTTGAGGTGTACCTACGATGAAAATTACAGATCTCTCCATTCTTTGTAAGTGGGAAAACTTGAAAAATCAGCAGTGTATCAAATACTTATTTGCCCCACTGTAAAAGCAGAAAGTAGCTTCCCAAAACTGTTGCTGATGAAGCAGGAGTCAGACTGTCATCAAAGGCAGCAGCTCCCTCTAGTGTTCACTAGTGTGTGTGTGTGTGTGTGTGTGTGTGTGTGTGCGTGTGTCT
>NW_015507565.1:21340-23410 GCF_001515645.1 Sinocyclocheilus grahami | reverse complement strand
TCTCTCGTGTGTTCTCTTGTGTGTGTGTGTGTGTGTGTGTGTGTGTGTGCGTGTGTCTCTGTGAGTGTGTGTGTGTGTGAGTGTGAGTGTGTGTGTGCGTGAGAGTGTGTGTGAGTCTCTGTGTGTGTGATTGAGTCTCTGTGTGTGTGTGAGTGTGTGTGTGTGAGTTTGAGTGAGTGAGTGAGTGAGTGAGTGAGTGAGTGAGGGAGTGTGTGTGTGTGTGTGTGTGTGTGTGTGTGAGTGAGTATGTGTGTTTGTGAGTGTGTGTGTGTGTGTGAGTGAGTATGTGTGTGTGTGAGTTTCTGTGTGTGTGTGTGTGTGTGTGTGTGATCACCTCCTCTTGATCCAGCAGGTAGAACTGGTCTCCATCTCTGACGCGGAGCTGGCGGCTCCAGCCGGTGTGTGTGTGTGTGTGGCCATTCAGAGGAGTGTGAGGGCGAGAACATGGAGACACACACCTTCCATCTGCGTGCACACACACACACACACACACACACACACAAACAACATCAGCATATAATACAATTCGAGCATAACAAATATCAAAAATATCAACACTTACTTCACACAATATTACTCAAAATTCAATACAGTGCACATTTCTGTCCTCAAACATTTTAGTGAATTTTGAATATTATTTGATACTAATATTTGAAATATTACTAAATTATAAATGTGCACTTTCAACAGACGAAGTTCTGGCAGATTTTTGGAACGGATGCACAGCAAAATTAACACTTCAGACGTTCACAGTTACTGACCGAAGCTGAGAATCCTAAGACAGACAAACATTGTTAGAATGATCCACAGGACAGATACAAGACACTTCACATCAATAACTGTTTTCATAAAATGACTTAACATTATTTTTCCCCCATACAGTACTAGTAAATTCTTGACATTTATATCCCAAAATGTTGACCATCAACATCAGGAGGTTTAAGTAATACATGAGCTGTTTTATTTTAAGTCAGTTATAAATGAGGTTTGTGATTTTTGTGACCCTGTATGCAATGTTTATGTCTAAATACAGTAATAAACCCTGATTTGTGTAACAGTATTTTATAGCAATATTAAATTAATCAAATCAACTAAATAGTATTAAAAAATTTTTTTTAAATAAATTATTTTTATCAGCAATAAAATATAAATTTAATATTTATAATAAACTAAAAAATAAACTTTTACAAGCAATATAAATTAAATTACAAATTAAATAAAATTTTAGACAAACTAAATAATTATAAGCAATAAAAACAAATTAAATGCATCAATTACATAAAATGAACTAAAAAATGAAAATTTTTTACAAGCAGTAAAAATATAAATAAAATGCATCAACTGCATAATATTTAAAATAAACTATATATATATATATTAGGGGTGGATCGGTACACAGATGTCACGGTTCGATACGATTTCGGTACAACAGGAAAAAAAACAAATCTACTATGCTCGGTTTCTTTTCACTTATTTTGAACAGACAGTAGTACAAATTAAAAAGTGTTCCACATAGAAGTGAAAATAATAGATATTATTACATTGTCTTATACTGTATATATACAATCTGCAGTACATATATACATTCAAGGAATACATTCTTAAAATATATTTGATTTAGTTTACAGATAAACAAGAGAGAAAAAACAGTGCAACACATAACGTAGCCTATATACGCTGAGTTTCAGTTCATTTTTTTGACGGGCTTAATTTGTTCACAGAAAGGAAACTCAAATGGCAGAAAGCCACATCCTATTTGTTTCCTTTATTTTACAAAAGCACAATGTTTTGTTTTCATTGTGAGTGTACACAAATAAAAGCAGACCTTTATACAGTGATGCATTATTAATAAGATAATACGTTTTAAGTTGATTCTGCTGGTATAAGGAATCAGTTGACGTGATCACGCCGGCGTGCGCGTGCACACACACATACTCTCACTCACACACACACACTCTCTCACACACACACACACACATACTCTCACTCACACACACACACTCTCTCACACACACACACACACATACTCTCACTCACACACACACACTCTCTCACACACACACACACACA
>NW_015507565.1:19329-21000 GCF_001515645.1 Sinocyclocheilus grahami | reverse complement strand
ACACACACACATACACACATACACACACACACAAACAAACACAGACACACACACACACACACACACACACACAAACAAACACAGACAAACACACACACACACACACTCACTCACACAAAACACATCAGTTCCAGCATTACTAACTTGACAGCGCAGTTGGTACTTTATCAAAATAAAATAGTGAACCAAACATCAGCGCGTCCGCCTCTGTGTCACCGTTGGAACGCGACTGAAGTACAAAGCCTATAATTTACCAAATAAATAATAGTTTAGCATTCAGATATATTACATCGCAAATATGGAAATATTCTGGAATGTTTGGATTTGTGCCGAATGAGAGAGGTAGGATACACGAGCACAAAGCTCCATTTAGTGTACTTATAGGAGTATACTCTGTCAGTCTGTGAGAGACACATTCAGAATCAGCACACGGTCACGGTCTAGTGGGCTTTGTTTTCAAGTGCGCAGCTCATGGCATTCGCTGCTCTTCTGCTGGCGGCCGGTTATCAAACAGCCTTGCATTGCTGCGAGCGCCCCCTTCTGGATTGAGGGTGAATTGTCTGTATTCGTTGTAAGCCTCATGCACCGAACCGAGATGTCCGTACCGTGATGGTTCAGTACGAATACATGTATCGTTACAGCCCTAATATATATATGAACTCCTTCCCTTCCAACCCTTCTTGAAGTCCTATTGGCTAACGCCAGTCCAAATGACTGGCCAATTGTCACGAAGTATTGAGCTTGAGAGGCAGTATAAAATGTGGTGCACGCGACAATTACGTCAGAATCTGATACTGAACGCCGCTTAGCTGGTCGAGCAGCGAACACGGCTACCACCGTGAGGTTTCGTTCCCGCTCTCAGGGAAGCGAGGTTACCATAGTAACCAGAGACGTTCCCACTCGAGCTTTCACGAGACATCACAGAGACATTTCTCCGTTATGGGAACGATATTCAATCCCGCCGTGAGAGAGGCTACGAGCAGCCTGAACCAGTCACATACTCAGCGAAGACAGAACACACAATTCCCACAAACAATAGCGGCTGTCAAAATGGCTGAAAAACGAAATTAGAATTTTTTACTTAAATATTATTAATATTCGAATTATATTCGAATTTAAAAGGCACAATTTCAGCTTTTGGCTTCTCTCCTGAGGCCACAAGAGGGCGCATCGAGCAAAACATTATGCACGTTTCTTCAAAGCGTAATAAAATAACACGACTATCTTTGAAAAAAGTGCATAATGTTTACAATAATGTTTATAAACTGAATATAATTAATAAAGTTGCTTAAACAATTAGAGAAAACAACTGCACCATGCATGTATGTATAGTTTAATACAAAGTACCGAAAACCAATCACAAAGAATAGGCAACTTTCTTCATTTAAAAACATGAGATGCAGTGGGATGGGGGAAAACCGCCATAACGTCTTTATAGACAGTTAAAAGTTGAACTTGCATTAATTTTAAATGGCTTTCTAAACATGCCGCCAGGGGCGTAGCCATCATTTCAAAAGTGGGGGGGACGGAATGTCTAGTGTTATACCTGTTTTTCCCCTCGTCTAATTGACAGGTTTTATTTTTAATCATACTTTTTTTGCTTTATATGCTTTATGCTTATATTATATATGATTATAAAACAGAAGAAAGAGAGAAAGAAACAAAGAGAAA
>NW_015507565.1:15950-18048 GCF_001515645.1 Sinocyclocheilus grahami | reverse complement strand
ACACACACACACTCACACACACACACACACACACACACACACTCACACTAACACACAGACACAAACAAACACAGACACTCACACACACACACACACACTCACACCCACACACTCTCTCACTCATACACACACACACACACACATACACACACACACAAACAAACACAGACACACACACACACACACACACACACACAAACAAACACAGACAAACACACACACACACACACTCACTCACACAAAACACATCAGTTCCAGCATTACTAACTTGACAGCGCAGTTGGTACTTTATCAAAATAAAATAGTGAACCAAACATCAGCGCGTCCGCCTCTGTGTCACCGTTGGAACGCGACTGAAGTACAAAGCCTATAATTTACCAAATAAATAATAGTTTAGCATTCAGATATATAAATATGGAAATATGGAAATATTCTGGAATGTTTGGATTTGTGCCGAATGAGAGAGGTAGGATACACGAGCACAAAGCTCGTACTTATAGAGCACACGGTCACGGTCTAGTGGGCTTTGTTTTCAAGTGCGCAGCTCATGGCATTCGCTGCTCTTCTGCTGGCGGCCGGTTATCAAACAGCCTTGCATTGCTGCGAGCGCCCCCTTCTGGATTGAGGGTGAATTGTCTGTATTCGTTGTAAGCCTCATGCACCGAACCGAGATGTCCGTACCGTGATGGTTCAGTACGAATACATGTATCGTTACAGCCCTAATATATATATGAACTCCTTCCCTTCCAACCCTTCTTGAAGTCCTATTGGCTAACGCCAGTCCAAATGACTGGCCAATTGTCACGAAGTATTGAGCTTGAGAGGCAGTATAAAATGTGGTGCACGCGACAATTACGTCAGAATCTGATACTGAACGCCGCTTAGCTGGTCGAGCAGCGAACACGGCTACCACCGTGAGGTTTCGTTCCCGCTCTCAGGGAAGCGAGGTTACCATAGTAACCAGAGACGTTCCCACTCGAGCTTTCACGAGACATCACAGAGACATTTCTCCGTTATGGGAACGATATTCAATCCCGCCGTGAGAGAGGCTACGAGCAGCCTGAACCAGTCACATACTCAGCGAAGACAGAACACACAATTCCCACAAACAATAGCGGCTGTCAAAATGGCTGAAAAACGAAATTAGAATTTTTTACTTAAATATTATTAATATTCGAATTATATTCGAATTTAAAAGGCACAATTTCAGCTTTTGGCTTCTCTCCTGAGGCCACAAGAGGGCGCATCGAGCAAAACATTATGCACGTTTCTTCAAAGCGTAATAAAATAACACGACTATCTTTGAAAAAAGTGCATAATGTTTACAATAATGTTTATAAACTGAATATAATTAATAAAGTTGCTTAAACAATTAGAGAAAACAACTGCACCATGCATGTATGTATAGTTTAATACAAAGTACCGAAAACCAATCACAAAGAATAGGCAACTTTCTTCATTTAAAAACATGAGATGCAGTGGGATGGGGGAAAACCGCCATAACGTCTTTATAGACAGTTAAAAGTTGAACTTGCATTAATTTTAAATGGCTTTCTAAACATGCCGCCAGGGGCGTAGCCATCATTTCAAAAGTGGGGGGGACGGAATGTCTAGTGTTATACCTGTTTTTTCCCCTCGTCTAATTGACAGGTTTTATTTTTAATCATACTTTTTTTGCTTTATATGCTTTATGCTTATATTATATATGATTATAAAACAGAAGAAAGAGAGAAAGAAACAAAGAGAAAGAAAAAGAGAAAGAAAGAGAAAGAGAGAAAGAAAGAACTACAACAGCATGTCACTGGGACAGCACCCTTAAAAGGACATCTTTGTACCTTATTTACCCCAAAAAGTTTCATAGTTGTACATTAAGGTACATATCGGTACTCTAAGGTACTAATGTGCACCTTTTCGAGTATAAAGTACAAAGATGTCCTTATAAGGGTACTGAGAGTATATTGTTTACATATTTCAAATTGTATTTTGTGTATGTTGTATGTACAGTTCATGGCACACAGTAATGGATGCTTGCACATTCACATACTGCTTTATTCTGTTCTATTCTACAGTCCATGCACCTGACACACAATAGTCTTAG
>NW_015507565.1:2458-3552 GCF_001515645.1 Sinocyclocheilus grahami | reverse complement strand
GGAACTCTGCCATGCAGACCATTTTTGCCCAGTCTCTTTCTTATGGTGGAGTCATGAACACTGACCTTAACTGAGGCAAGTGAGGCCTGCAGTTCTTTGGATGTTGTTGTGGGGTCTTTTGTGACCTCTTGGATGAGTCGTCGCTGTGCTCTTGGGGTAATTTTGGTCGGCCGGCCACTCCTGGGAAGGTTCTCCACTGTTCCATGTTTTTGCCATTTGTGAATAATGGCTCTCACTGTGGTTCGCTGGAGTCCCAAAGCTTTAGAAATGGCTTTATAACCTTTTCCAGACTGATAGATCTCAATTACTTTCTTTCTCATTTGTTTCTGAATTTCTTTGGATCTCGGCATGGTGTCTAGCTTTTGAGGATCTTTTGGTCTACTTCACTTTGTCAGGCAGGTCCTATTTAAGAGATTTCTTGATAGCGAACAGGTGTGGCAGTAATCAGGCCTGGGTGTGGCTAGAGAAACTGAACTCAGGTGTGATAAACCACAGTTTTAACAGGGGGGCAAACACTTCTTCACACAAGGCCATGTAGTTTTGGATTTAGTTTTCCCTTAATAATAAAAACCTTCATTTCAAAACTGCATGTTGTGTTCACTTGTGTTATCTTTGACTAATATTTAAATTTGTTTGATGATCTCAAACATGCAAAAAAAATAAGAAATCAGGAAGGGGGCCAACACTTTTTCACACCACTGTGTATATATATATATATATATATGTGTGTGTGTGTGTATATATATAAAATTCAATGAAAATATGAATTAAATTAAATTGATCAATTAAATAGTTGTAAAAAAAAAAAAAAAAATTTACATTTACTTCAGAATTGGAAACAAGATTGCAGATTGATTCTAAAAGAAGCAGCAGTAAGTAAATTCAGCAGATGACGTGTGATTGGACGGAGCGAGAGGTCGAGACCCGCAGGGCATCATGGGATTCATGACTCAAGCACTTCAGAAGCACTGAGTGCACTATTTCTGGAAAACAGACCACGGCCTGCGAGAAACGCAAACACAGGACGAATGTAAAACTCATCCTGACACCGGCTTTTGTGTCCCGATCACCCCCACAGCGCGCGCGAGAGAGAG
>NW_015507565.1:0-2402 GCF_001515645.1 Sinocyclocheilus grahami | reverse complement strand
CACACAGAGAGAGAGAGAGAGACAGAGAGACAGAGAGAGAGAGAGAGAGGAAGATGGGTTAGACCCCGAGAGATGTCACTTCCGTGACGCCCACGCACTCGCTCGCACACCCTCGGCTCGTTACCATGGCGACCAGGCTAAAAAACGTCTTAAAGCGACCGATATAGCGTGTGCATGCGAGAGAGAGAGAGAGAGGGATTATGCGGAGAGGTGGGTGTCAGATGGAAGTGTTTGAGCGCAGTGATGCTGGGATGAGAGAAGAGCACAACTATTCTGGAAGAGGAGCCAACTCTGCGTTACTATGGCGACCAGCGGGATGTGATCCCTCTCTCTCTCGCGCTCTCTCGCTCTCTCGCTCTGGCAGCTGGACGCTGTTAAACACTGGCTTTCGCTGCATCACTAACACAGATCCATACGCTCACAGATCAGACCATTAATGATGCTAATATTTCTACAAACACACTTCATGAAACCAGTGACTCGCTCGCACACCCTCGGCTCGTTACCATGGCGACCAGGCTAAAAAACGTCTTAAAGCGACCGATATAGCGTGTGCATGCGAGAGAGAGAGAGAGAGGGATTATGCGGAGAGGTGGGTGTCAGATGGAAGTGTTTGAGCGCAGTGATGCTGGGATGAGAGAAGAGCACAACTATTCTGGAAGAGGAGCCAACTCTGCGTTACTATGGCGACCAGCGGGATGTGATCCCTCTCTCTCTCTCGCTCTCTCGCTCTGGCAGCTGGACGCTGTTAAACACTGGCTTTCGCTGCATCACTAACACAGATCCATACGCTCACAGATCACTGATCAGACCATTAATGATGCTAATATTTCTACAAACACACTTCATGAAACCAGTGGTCTGCTATGCAGAATCATGGTAAGATGACATACAACATTAGCATCCTAGTTATTCTGAACACATTATTTGGGGGCACTATAATATTTTATTTTATAATATTATTTCATCTTTTAATAGCCTGGATACTGATTTAGGTTGACATTTTAATAAAATAACTAGGGATGCACCGATCCGATATTCATATCGGGTATCGGCTCCGATAGTGCCATTTTTCTCGGATCGGGTATCGGTCAGAGAGAGCCGATCCAAATCCGAGATTTTATGTTGGTTTTTTTTCGATTGTGCGAATTATTCTGTGTTACTTCTGAAGCCATACGATAGCTTAATGTGAGCTACATATGAATATTTAAGTCCTTACATTAAAGTTCACACAAACTCTTTTCTCCGCTGTGGCTCACATTATACTTGATTTGTAAATACATGTCTATGATTTTGCAAAAAGGACTTTATGCCGGAGTTTAATGTTTCGTTACTTGCTACCGGGTGTCTGTGAGAACAAAACACGGGCGTAGAAAAGACTAACGTGCACAGTAACTGAAATTTAAAACTGTTAAAAGAAAGGCTCAATAACTGTTGCACAGATATAATACACTACGCATCAATTTCTCTTCCCTTTGTGCTTTGCACTTTTTAACACAAAGCGCTTCGTGCTCATAGACTGTCAACCCTCTACATTGCGAGTAAATCACACTCATATGTGACTAAATCTTCACTCTGGGTGACTAAATTATGTCTAATATTAGCCAATGGCTAATCAGTTCTCAGATTTCACTCGTCAGTGTGTGAGTTGGAGGCTGAGTTTAGGATTAGCTCAGATATATTTTCACTCACAGAACACTCTGACTGAGCGCTTCAGAGTTTCACTCTCCGTCAAGCGATCGGTGATATGTTTCAGTTCATCTGAAAGGATGCGCAGCGCACCTGTGTTTGTGTTTGGCGTAACGTAAACTCTAGCGTGAAGCGCACGACTCACCGACGCTTTCTCTCACTGCGAGCAAAGAGCGAGAGCGAGCGAGAGTCTTGATATACTTTGTTGTATTTTCCTGTAAATATAACAGAGTTCCTGTGGAATTCTTCAGCTTTTAAGAACTGCCAGGTTCTCCGGTAGTGGGCGGCGCTAATGCGCTAAAGACAATCTCATTGGCTGGCGCTCACCTATTATCGACCCTGTTTTGATTTCAGCGAATCAGTTCGAGCGAAGGCACACAACCTGATTAATATTCATGAACCCAGTAGCTCATTAATCCTTAGTGCATTTTTATATTGTTCTTATTAGTAGAATTCGTATAATAATATCTTTTTCTTTTTTTACAGGAACACTGAATGACCAAAAAAAGCACCAGCACCAGTCCTAAGATCATGGTTACCAAGTTTTAATTCTAATTACTAAACTTCTATTATTAAATAATACTTGATTATCATATTATAATGCTTGACTGACTGATATTAAGAGTGTGCTTTCAGATATTTAAAAAGCTGTACCATTTTGCAAACACATATATATATATATAAAACCGTTGAGGGTTGACTGTATAAAAACA
>NW_015507564.1:59733-62347 GCF_001515645.1 Sinocyclocheilus grahami | reverse complement strand
CTTTATGCATGTATGCATTTTATAATGACATATTAAGCATTTTATGAACATGAATCTTGTGTAATTTAGTTGTATACCTATACAGTTATTCGTTTCATTGTATTATGAGAGTAATTTCCTGTTTGTGATTTTAAAAATAATGTTTGAAACTTCTGGGCATTTTATATGAAATATACTTTAATCACAAGATTCAAAATAAATGTTTACTCCATATATATATATATATATATATATGTATGTGTGTCACAACAAAATTATGCAATGAGGCGTAATTTCCAAACTTTTATCAGGTCTGCAACATCTGTTACAAAGTGTCTTTCTGGTGTGATTTAAAATCACTGGCTGTTACACAGTTGAGTTGAAGTCTGTTTGTTTTAATTTATGTATTATTATATTGACGGACAGTGCCTTTCACAATTTTTCAAGGTTCAAATCTATAGACATTTACAAAAATACCAAGTTTTCCTAAATCATTTTTAAATAATGACCTTTTTGAGATTACAATGAAATATATTGAAATGTTTTTATAATATGAGGATGGTAAAAATTCTGCAAAAGTCATCCAAATTAAGAGCGCAGGCCTGCTTTGTTGTAGCTGTATTGTGTCAATATACTATAGATTTCAACTCTGTGATTCCACATAACAGGTCTGAAATGAGTCCCTACACATTTTTTTGCAAATGAGAGCAGGAGGACACTAAAATGAGCCTCCATAAAGATAAAGTTGATGATGGCACTGCCTCTAAAATGAGTTGTATATCTCCTGGATCCAGCTGTGTGCATGTGAAGAGTGATCAGTCCACAATGAAACATCCCCTTAAACTGAGTAATGCAGTGACCTCTGACTCCAGGTAAGACACTTGCCATTTTATACAGCTGCTTTTATATAAAGTGACTTGCAGTGCATTCCAGAAGCCTGCAGTGAGTGAGCGCCGTCTCATGTTGCCATCACACAGAGACACAAAATCACATTCCTGAACCCTCAATTAGTGCTGGGCAGTATGACCAAAAATTTATATCATGGTATTTTTCTAAATTATACCGGTTTCACGGTACATGACGGTATTTTTTTTCCATGCATGACCGGGTGTTAACCATATTCTCTACTGATTGAGAGGAAATACTGCAGTATATTGACTTAGAATGCCCTATTTTACTGTCATGATGAGTGAATATTGTCAAAAAATACCACTCTAAATAGTGACTAAACACGACCCATTTTAATACATGGAGTCACTCTCATCTATAATCGCGGCATCGTCTGATAAAATCAACATGCATCTACACTAAAGAGCGGCTATGCGGTTGTTTTGGCTATATTACTTTTTTGTCTCATGCAGCGCACTGCCTGCATCTGAGTAACAAACTAAAAAAAACAACAAACAAAAAAGTGCATGTGATATTAACAGAAGAATTACGCTTATATTTATAATTCCAAACAATCAGTAAGCGACAGGTGCTAGGAAACGCTGTTTTGTACTCATTTATTGACGAGTCTGCTGCGAACATAACATACAGAACAGACGCCGAGAGAGGTGACACTTCTCCGGGAAAGTCACAAGTAGATATAACTACAGACCGGAGATCTCCAAAATGGGGCGTGGACTCCAAAAGTGGGCAAAACCTCCAAAATGGGGCGGGGTCTCCTCGCGCAGACTTTCACCATTGGCTCTGGCTCCAGCCAATTGTTATTGACTTAAATTTCAAAATAAAATTGTATAAATTAAACATTGTTTCTAGTTCATCTAAAATAATATATGCTATATAAGTAAATAATCTCCATGAGAGCAGAGCCCAAAGCTCGTGGCCAGTGGTGTTCGGACTGGAGTTTGAACCTCTGCTTAATGATATAAACGGGAATTACCCACGAGCTCTCCAGCGAGCCGTCTCAGCGCAGGGGAGCGATTTTACTCTATCGCTTTGTTCTAAGCAACGGGGGCGTCCCGGGGCACGAAATACGCAGGGTAGGAGAGGGTAGTGACGCTGGGTGTAACTAAAAAGGTGCCATTGTCTGGTGAGCTCCGGTTGGGGAGTTACGGAACGATCTCATATCGCATAATCTTATTAACTGTTTATCTCCTGAACTGCAACTTTCTTTACCACACAGCGCCAATCCCGCCGTGCAGTCAATTTCACTGGTTAAGGTTAGGGTCAGGTGTGGGGTAGGTTTAAGTGTTAGCATTTTTTGTAGCTTAGTGTAGGAAATCAACACTTTAATTGACAACCAATAAAATCTTTAGAATCAGCTGTGGGGCGGAGTTTGCACTGAAGTGGACTGGGGGAAAAAATTGCGCATGCGTGTCATGTGCCTGTCTGTCAATGGGAGGAAGCCACGCCCTATTTTGGAGCTCCCACCCCATTTTGGAGTTCCCTCCCCCATTTGGAGGTCTCCAAGCTGCAGTTATACCTTTCTCGCTCGGAGCGCCATTCATCCAAGCAGGTATAACTGCAGACCGGAAATGATCTCCAAAATGGGGCATGAACTCCAAAAGTGGGCAGAACCTCCAAAATGGGGCGGGGTCTCTTCGCCCAAAGACTTTCACCATTGGCTGTAGCTTCGGCCAATTGTTAGTGACTTACAATTCAAAATAAAACTTTGAATTAAACATTGTTT
>NW_015507564.1:58174-58785 GCF_001515645.1 Sinocyclocheilus grahami | reverse complement strand
AACACTGGTATTCGGTATGAACCGGTATACCGCCCAGCACTACCCTCAATGTTGCTGTTCTTCATTGGTGGAAAGATCTTCCCATATCTCCCCAAACCGCTGAGTTCCTTGTAAATGTTTTAAGAAAAATCATTGATTGAATCCTGTTAACGGATCTCTCCATTTTATTTTAAAAATATTTTATAATTGCATTATTTATTCATTTAATTTCTAGCCTGTACTTCTCTGAACAGTTTTGGAACTTTGTGTTCCAACAACACTGCTCATGTTACTGCAACCTTAAGATGAAACGCTTTGTTGTATTTCTCATTTCTAAATGTATTTGCATTTTTCAAAATGAAGAAATACAAATGTAAATCAAAAGTGGATTGATGTTATAGATAGTAGCTCATTTCAGAAAAATGGCAGGCTTTTAAAACAGGAAAGGTCTAAAATGCGGTTTTATTGGTCTTGTGTCAATATCAGCCCGAGAAAGAGACAAAGATCGGAGTCTCCAGAACCCAGCGGTGTGTCTGTAAAGAGTAAATCATCCATGTTGGATCCCCCAGAATTGAGTGATGGACCAGTGACCTCTGACCCTCCGTTAGTATAAACATCTACTAATGTATTGT
>NW_015507564.1:56221-56647 GCF_001515645.1 Sinocyclocheilus grahami | reverse complement strand
GTCTACAGCTTCATTCATCTGAGCGTTCAGGAGTTTCTCGCTGCATTCTATGTGTTTTTAATGAAGAACAAGGAGCCACTTCAACTTCTGGGTGCTAAATATAAACATGACCATGAATTTGACACTGACCCAGATGTTGACGGTATTCATCTAACCCATATAAATTACTCGAATGCTGAGTACTTGTCTGATGAAGACTCTTTGTATGATCTACTAACATCAGCAGTAGATAAAGCCCTCAAGACTAAAAATGGACAGCTGGATCTGTTCCTGCGATTCCTGCTGGGCATCTCATTGGAGTCCAATCAGAGACTCTTACAGGATCTACTGACACACCCAGAGAACAGCTCAGAGAGCATCAGGAGAACCACGCAGTACATCAAAGAGAAGATCAAAGATGGACATGGACTCTCCACTGAAAGATCC
>NW_015507564.1:54657-56211 GCF_001515645.1 Sinocyclocheilus grahami | reverse complement strand
GAAGGTGTGAATGAAGAACATGAGGTTTTACAGATGGAGAAAACAGTCAAAACACAACACTCACAATACAATACAATATACTGCAATGACATCTTTAAAGTCTCACCTGAACCAGGATGTGAGGAGAAAGACCAAATAAAGAATGTTCTTACTAAAGGCATTGCCGGAATTGGAAAAACCATCTCGGTGCAGAAGTTTGTTCTGGACTGGGCTGAGGGAAAAGCCAATCAGGATGTAGATTTCATGTTTGTGCTTCCATTTCGAGAGCTGAATCTGATTCAAGATCACCAACACAGTCTTCACAGTCTTGTGCTGGACTTTCATCCTGAACTTCAACATCTCGACTCAAAGATTTATGAGGAGTGTAAAGTTGTGTTCATCTTTGACGGCCTGGATGAAAACAAAATCACACTGATGTTTTCAGACAGTCAGAAAGTTTCTGATGTGACTGAGACTTCATCAGTGGGTGTGTTGGTGTCAAACCTCATGCAAGGAGAGCTGCTTTCCTCTGCTCTCATCTGGATCACCTCCAGACCAGCAGCAGCCAATCAGATCCCCTCAAAATACATCAACCGTCTGACAGAAATTAAGGGATTCAATGAGCCTCAGAAGGAGGAATATTTCAGGAAGAGAATCAGTGACGAGCATCAAGCCAGCCGAATTGTTTCACACATCAAAAGAGCAAGAAGCCTCCACATCATGTGCCACATCCCTGTCTTCTGCTGGATCTCATCCACTGTGCTGCAGAAGCTCTTGAAAGAAGATCTGAGTGCAGAAATCCCTCAAACTCTGACTGAAATGTACATCCACTTTCTGCTGATTCAGATCAACATGAGGAATCAGAAGTATGAAGAGAGAGATCCAGAGAAACTCCTGCAGTCCAATAGAGAAGTGATTGTGAAACTTGCAGAAGTGGCTTTCAAACAGCTGATGAAGGGCAATGTGATGTTCTATGAGGAGGACCTGATTGAGAGCAACATAGATGCCACTGACGCCTCAGTGTATTCTGGGATTTGCACTGAGATCTTTAAGGAGGAATCAGTGATTCATCAGAGGAAAGTCTACAGCTTCATTCATCTGAGTGTTCAGGAGTTTCTCGCTGCTTTCTATGTGTTTTACTTTCATGTGAGTACAACTATGGAAGGACTGAAGAATTTTGCTTCATTACAAAATTTGCTTAAAGGTGCAGTAGATAAGGCCATTGAGAGTAAGAATGGCCAGCTGGATCTGTTCCTGCGGTTCCTGCTGGGCATCTCACTGGAGTCCAATCAGAGACTCTTACAGGATCTACTGACACACACAGAGAACAGCTCAGAGAGCATCAGGAGAACCACACAGTACATCAAAGAGAAGATCAAAGATGGACATGGACTCTCCACTGAAAGATCCATCAATCTGTTCCTCTGTCTGCTGGAAGTGAAAGATCAGACTCTGTCCAGAGAGATTCAGGAGTTTGTGAAATCAGACAAATACTCAGAGAAGTATCTCTCTCCTGCTCACTGCTCAACGATCGCCTACATGCTTCAGATGTCAGAGGAGGTGCTGGATGAGCTG
>NW_015507564.1:52273-54295 GCF_001515645.1 Sinocyclocheilus grahami | reverse complement strand
ACTGGAGTTACTGAGGTGTGTAAAAATATTAGGCATTTATAAATGCTCTTGGGTTGTTGTCAAGGCAACAGATCCTGAAGATCACTTGAGGTTTTGAGAATATATATGGGTTTTTGTTAAGTTTAGATGCCCTTTGCAATAAACATGAGTTGTGATTTTCTCAGACATCAATCAATTTACTTATTCAAATCAAATTCATACATGCATTTGAGAAACAGAATTAGCCAGTAGGGATTAGCATGTATAGAATATTTAGGCTACGTCATATTATCATAGGCTTTGCAGAGAAGAGTGGTGGGAAATCCCCAAATGCAGGTGTGCAAAGCTTATTGTGTCATACAAAAAAGACTAGGCTGTAATCGATATTCCAAAGGTGCCTCCACTAAGAGTTAAAGGGTTCATATGATGCGTTTTCAAGTTTTCCTTTCTCTTTGGAGTGTTACAAGCTGTTCGTGCATAGTTAAGATCCCTGAAGTTGCAAAGACTAAAGTCTCAAACCCAAAGAGATATTCGTTATAAAAGTTAAGACTAGACCATGCCCCCCTAAAACGCCTCGTTTAAACATGCCCCCACATGTCTACGTCACTGTGTGGGAAGATTTGCATAACACCACCCAAATATTCAAGCAAAGAAAGAATGCTTAACTTTGATTCTCGCTGTAGTATTGTTGCTGCCGCTGCCATGTCGTGGAGACGCTGTGTGTTTCGGTGTGAAAGCTCTGTTTGGCCTTCCAAAAGGGGACACAACTAGAAATCAGTGGTTAAGTTGTATTTACAACACTGTTCCAGAATAGTTCAACCCAAATATTCAGATGTGTGCAGCACATTTTTTATTGAGGACTGTTTCCTGAACCTGGGAAAGTAGCCTACAATGCCGTCTACACACAAAGGCTGTTTCTATAAAGTGGGGCACAGTTCCAACTTTGCAAGGACAGTCTGGCACTTCTGACACATGCTTGAGGTATTCGGCTAATCACAATGCACTGGATAACTGGCCAATCAGCATACACCTCGCTTTTCAGACTGATGAGATAAAAATCGGCACATTTCAGAAAGGCGGGGCATAGAAGAGCAACAACGTCAAGTTATTTAGGTATTCTTCTCAGCCTCAATGTCTGCCCAAACTTGAAAAAGGCTTCAATCAGGGTGCATGGAATAACTCAAAACATCTGATTCGTCGTCATCGAAGCAATTTATTGAAAATCTTTCAGCAACAACGGGATCTTCCTTTGCTTATTTTCAGAGTTAAATTCAGATGCTTAGCTCAGATGCTTAGCTTAATAACCTATACAGAGAAAATATATAAATATATGAGTCACTACACACAGTAATGCGGTCATTTAAGTAAGTTTAACTCATTTAAGCTACAACCAATGCTACTAGAATACTCTCAGATCACAAAGTACAGTACATAGCGGTTCAACAGCAACACTAAATCAAATGCATTTACTGCACATGTCCAGTTAGCATATTAGATGCTAAACCCGCTAGCATTAAGAAACAACTTGCAAGACATTCACAATTGGTCTTTTAAACAGTCTGTAGTCACTAAAGAAATTAGTCTTTATCCTACCAGTAGCGTCTCAAAGTTGATGAACACATTGTGGCTTTTCCCAGCTGTCTTTGAACAAACTCAGCATGTGGTTTACATCCGTGCATGCTTTAACAATCTTTCTCCTTTGGTTTTATAACCAGTATCAACACCAACTTGGGTAGGAGAAGCACATTCACTTCGCCAACAGAGATCCCTCTGCACACTGATAATCAAACAAGCACACCTGGTTCTATTTAACATGTGAAGTTTCAATGGCCAATCAGCTTCCTTGTTTCTTCCAGGTTGCACTATGTGCCCACAACCAATAGTATCCATTAATTTTGATCTCAAATCAAAACTCATTTCATCTGATAGATTTATTTTCTTCATTTAACAATGATGAATATATATATATATTTTTCTTACAATTTCAAGTTTAGCTTAAAAAACAATAATGTACAGTATGTGGAAAATAATGTTTTTTTTTAC
>NW_015507564.1:38805-49542 GCF_001515645.1 Sinocyclocheilus grahami | reverse complement strand
CATTCTCACCCTCCAAAGAACGAAGCATGCCCACAAGACCGTGTACTGAATGCGCAAAGTTATCAAATGTTTCAGCATCCCTATTCTGACTGGTGGAGAGTTCAATATAGCTTCAAGTTCACTCTCTACAAGTTGACGGGGTTGCCCATATTTGTCTTGGAGGGCTTGCAATGCCGTGGTGTACGGAGTAGGGTCATACATGTAGGCTTGTGCTAATTTGTAAGCACCAGTGGCAGAGCCAGGATGTTTTTATAGGGGTGGCCAGGGAGGGGCCAGCAACCAGTCTGGGGTTGCTGGCCCCTCTTCATTTATATTCAATCTTCATTATTTCAATATAAAAATGTGATTGACCATAAAGTATTGGAGTGTTTTAGTGCCTAAAACACAACTGAATACAATTAATTTCTACTAAACTGTAATTGAGATATTTGTGAATTAGATCAAGTAATGCTGAGTGAATATAACAATGTGTGTATTATTCCCCACCTCCAGGTATTTTAATAAAGGGGATTACTATAGTTTTATTGCTCAGTCAGCTTGGTTGTGGTTCTTAAAACCCCCAAAAGCTTGTTCTCCATCATTGCATACTCATTGATGAGACATGCAGATAGTGATAAGAATTGGTTAGTAAAAGAAAGAAAAAGGAAAAAGAAAAAAAGGCCGGAAGTCAACAGCACATAAATGCCAGAATGTAAAATGTGTTATTTTATGCATTTAAATGGTTTCATTTTCGCTTGTAAAAAAAAAAAAGCGCATAGGGCACGTTTTCTAGTGTATGTTTTCTACTGTGTTCATATTTACTTGTGCATTAAATTACAAAAAAAAAAAAAACATCAGCTTGTGCCTTATATTGTGATCTTGAATTGTACAATATTTTAGTACATGCATTTGAGAGACGTTCTTTAATGTGATGCTGTACATACATGAATGCATTAATCGCCTTTTTGGTAATTTCATGGCTTAACTGATGACAGAACTACATTTATGTTCAAAGTTTCTTGTTAGCTTTATTTATGAAGAAGCGATATAGAGCGTGCGCCTTATATTTGCGTAAAGTTGAAGAGTGTGCCGTGAGCACGGTAAAACAGCTGTCAGGACAGGAACGTTTGTCTTACTGACATATAGCCTACATTTCACCAGACCGTAAGATCACTGTTGTTCAACTGAAGCTCATTTGGCACATGTTCCTTTCCACGCTCGTTTGACTTGCGCCTGGTGCTGAGGCGAAGTTGAAGTACGCATCTGAAAAGTCTCCCTTTTGATGTGGTCATAAAGAGATCTGTAGCTTGTTTATTGAAGATGCAGGACAACCAGCTAGCAGTGCATTACAGTAGTCCAGTCTAGAGGTCATGAATGCATGAACTAGCTTTTCTGCATCAGAAACAGGTATCATGTTTCGTAACTTGGCAATGTTTCTAAGATGGAAGCCAGAGAAAAACTGACAATAAAAAGTCAAGGGTCAGAAGCCCAACTGAACCAAACACTTATTATACACTTTATTATTTTCAAGAAAACATCAGTTAATTCTTAATAAGAAATGTTGTATGAAATAAATAAATTCAGACTGGATTGTAATAAGTGAAGATGCTGAGATCTAAAAAGATATGTTAGTGGTTTTTTTTGTGCGTTAATTATTATTTTTTTGTTTACAGTGAAGGTGTTTGATCGTAATAATTTAGGAAATACCTGTAGATTAACAGTGATGCCAGCTTATTTAAATAAGGAGATTTACTTAAATTTAATTTGATCATTTTTACCTTTTTTTTAAACAGTGAAGGTTTTTGACCATAATTCAGGAAATATCTGTAAAAGAACAGTTTTCAGCTTATATAAATAAGTAGATTTTACTTTAATTTGAATGGTTTTTGTTTGTGAGTTGTTGCTGTTTTGTTGTATTACTTGCAGATCATTTTTGTAATTTTACATACATTTGTATGTAATTTAAGAAAACAGAAAAAATACTGTATAAATATACAGTATTGTTTCTGTATAAAAAGTTAATTACTGTAATTTGTTATTAATGACAATGTTTAAAATAACAGCTGAGTAGTTAATTTATAGATAATTTTACAGGGCTTTGACTACAATTTAAAATAATAATACATGTTTACAATGTACATTAAACCAATTTCAGTGTGGAATTAACTTCCTATTTTCACCCAATTACAACTGGTGAAAATAGGAGTTGAACCCAGAGTGTGTTGCTAAAAGCCCATAGCGCTAACCACTACACTATGGAGCACCATGGACCCAAATTTGCAGAGAATCACAAGAGGCAGGTTTTGAGGAAAACAAACTGTCTTTACTTAAAGCCATTTTTGAATAAGCACAAACAAAGCAAGCATCAAAAGCTGAGCTGAAGAAGGCACAGATTCACAGTGACTTGCAGCCAAAATGTCCAATAACATAAGGAATAGTTTCAAAACATACAGGTCAAAAAGATCTGGGTTAAAGTCCTTCTAAGTAATCCAAGCATGGGTCACATGCATTCACCAAATATCTGCCTATACAGAAGAAAGAATTTTGCTAGCCTGTGGCATTTTCAGCATGTCGCGAGCAGTTCCCATTTTCCTAGATTCAATGGCTTGGCAGAGTGTGGTGTCAGGTCTGCAAAGCATCTCCTTGAGAAGTGTGCACATGATGGTTCTGACATTTATGCAGCCTTGCTCAGCCTGCGCAACACACCCAGGGATGGCATGCCCTGGGTGTTTATGGTCCCAACGCAGTAGGTCTCTGATCCCCATGGTACCAACTCGGCTCACATCGAGAGTTGAGGCTAATGTTTACGCAGCTTTGTTTGCACTCAGACTAAAAAGAAAGATAAGACATAGAGCCTGGGGAGACAGTAAGGATGGAAACGACCTGTGGGTTTGAAAAACTGACCATTTGTAAGACCCTCCAACCCAACAATTATATTGTCCAGTCTAATGGTAAGACCTATGAAAGGAACCACCGTCACCTTCTACAAGTAGCTGAATCATACTGTCCTACCACTACCATGCCCATACCTATGATCTCGCCTGAACCCTAAGCAAGGCCATGTGCTGCAGTGCCACATGATGCTTAATTAAAAAAATGGACAAAAAAAACACAGACAGTTCCAAGCAAGAGAATTCAGATTCACAAGCTCCACTGGTTTGCACTCGAAGAGTGTCCAAACCTAATTAAATGCTCACAGTATGCCATGTTCATGATATATGGAAGCATAAGTGCAGGTTGTCTATCTGTAGGTTACGCCCTTTTTCTTTCTTTTCTTTGGTTCACTCTGTTATCTATGTTCATTCTATTAACACGCCAGCGTGTTCGCCGACCTCATAGGGTTAAGGGTCTGAATACTTAAGCAATGGGAATGTTCTTTTTAAAATGTTCTGTTTGCAAAGTTATCACAGATCTGTTTTAATTTGTCTCTATGGTGTATGTAAATCTGAAAAATATTTTCAAGAATTTTAGCATAAGGATGCAACACGAAAATGTGACAAAAAATACTTTCTGAATACTTTCTGAATGCACTGTATTTCAGTCCTTATTTTTAATCTGTGTGTAATTGCTTTGTTTTTATTTTCCTGTTTAGATTGCGGTTCTGTAATCTCACTAGTCAGCATTGTGAAATTGCATCATCAGCTCTACAGTCCTCAAACTCTGTCCTGAGAGAGCTGGATCTGAGTAACAATAACCTGCAGGATTCAGGAATGGAGATATTTTCTCATGGACTGCACAGTTCAAACTGTCGGCTGAAGATACTGAGGTTTGACTTTCACATTGAGTCTTTCATCTTTTTGGGAGATTTCATGAGATATATGTAAGGCAATGTACAGTCATCTAATCATGATCTCAAAATAAATACTGACAGGATGATCAGGACCTTGGTTTGAAAGGGTTTTATCACATTGAATGGCTTCCTATTGCAATAATGATAATCACAATGTACGCCAAAGAGAGGCAGAATAAAACCTTTTTATTTATTTTTTCTAATAAAAATATCTGATTTCACTTGTATTATAAGTTTATCAAAGGTCAATCACACTTAGAAAGAAAATTAGAAGTTTAAATTATTTTTTAAAAAATTAGGAGATTTGTGTAATATGAGCTAATATTGTGTTTTCAAAGTACTTTTCATTTGTCTGTTTTATTTGTTTCATTTAGATTACCATGCTGTAATCTGACTGGTCAGTCCTGTGAAATTGTGTCATCAGCTCTACAATCCTCAAACTATGTCCTGAGAGAGCTGAATCTGAGTAATAATGACCTGCGGGATTCAGGAGTGAAACTACTCTCTGATGGACTGAAGAGTCCAAACTGTCAGCTGGAGATACTAAGGTGTCTAAGAGCATACAAGAGATAATGTACAGTCAGTTGGACTTGATGTTGATGTGTGTCTGTAAATGATCTGACTGTGTGTCTTTAGGTTGTCAGGCTGTATGGTGACAGAGGAAGGCTGTGTTTATTTGTCTTCATCACTGAGTTCAAACCCTTCACACCTGAGAGAGCTGGATCTGAGCTACAATCACCCAGGACAATCAGGAGTCCAGCTGCTCAACCACAAAATGGAGGATCCAAACTGCTCACTGCAGATACTCAAGTATGTCAAACACTGACACGTTAAACTTGTGTGTGCATGATATATAGCTACATTAATGTGTGTTTGTGTGTTTTTAGTGTGGATCATGGGGGAGAGTTCATGATGACAGCAGGACTACGAAAGTGTACGTGTACAGGCACACAGGTCTTCAGTGACTATTGTTTTGTTATTATAGATGTTTCTTTCTTCTTATGTTCAGATGCCTGTGATCTCTCACTGGACCCAAACACAGCGAATACTCAACTCATCCTGTCTGAGGACAACAGAAAGGTGACTCGTGTGAAAGATCATCAGCCATATCCTGATCATCCTGAGAGATTTGAGCAGGTTCCTCATGTTTTGTGTGGAGAGAGTCTGACTGGACGGTGTTACTGTGAGGCTGAATGGAGCAGAGATAATGTAGAAATATCAGTGACATATAAAGGAATCAGCAGGAAAGCAGGCGGTGACTGTTGGTTTGGATACAATGAGAAATCATGGAGTCTGATCTGTACTGATGATGGAATTACTGTATGGCACAATAATAAGTTCACTGACATCTCTACCCCTTCACCTTTTTTTAATAGAGTAGGAGTGTATGTGGATGTGTTGGACGGCACTCTGTCATTCTACAGTGTCTCTGACACACACACACTCACACACTTACACACATTTAACACCACATTCACTGAACCCCCCTATGCTGGTTTTAAAGTTTCTCCTGATTCCTCAGTGTCTCTGTGTTGGATTACACCAGAAATGGGCTCTCGAGTTAGAGACTTGGACTCAAGTTGCACTCGAGATGCATTTTGAAAGACTTGAGACTTGACTCCAGACTCGAACTGAAATGACTTTTGACTTGACTTGACGACAAGAAGGACTCGTGAATATTTTAAACACAACTCGAGTCTTTTATCCTTAACTACTGATATCCTAAAGAAAACTCTAGACTATATCTGCATCGCATATTTCCTTGTTGATGTAAATGGGACTCTTACCATAGTATTTGATGACGTGTGTCTGTGTACTGTGTGTGCATTCTGAAATGTCAGAAGGGTATGAAACAAACACATTTTCTCACATTTGGTTTTATTAGTGTGTCAGAATCAGGAACTACATGAAGATCAGATAGATGCAAAGAATATGGGAAAACAATTAAAGATACTGGAATGACAGCATACAATCTTAGAACGTATCACATCCACAAAGTTTAGTAACATTAACTCTATATATGCTGGGGTGTGTCCTGTTAAAAACATGAGCGAAAAATCTAGCCTTAAACCTATTGCACAATTTTTTATCAATCTTTTCGTAATATGCGTATATTACGAAAAGATTGATAAAAAATTGTGCAATAGGTTTAAGGCTAGATTTTTCGCTCATGTTTTTAACAGGACACACCCCAGCATATAGCATATACACACCCCACATAGATATGGCTTTTCTCTCTTTTAATGTATGTGTGTTCAGGTTTGACTAATTATAATGCAAAAACTGATGCTTCAAATAAACATTTTGATAATCTCTAAACATTTCTTCATATGGAACACTTAATAAAAGTAATATGTCTACTTAAGGTCTATTTTACGTTTAAACTGGCGTGAATAATTATGGAAAAAATAACACATAAGGGTTTATATACAGTATGATATAGTTTAGCAATATCAATCTCAGCAAGAGTATTGTTTTTCCCTGAATATCTGCACGATTGCAAATGTGATAATGATTTTATACAATAGTTCAATAAACTCAAAATTAATAATATGTGAAATTTAAGACACAATATACCAGAGAATGTGAAGCTGATGTCACTGCGCATTCATTTCTGGGAACCTGCTTTGTTTATCCACCATACTGGGAGGATTGCACTGCCTTTCCATTATTGAGTTTAGGGCAGTATTTTGATTTTTCTGTCGTGCTTGTGAAAAATGTCACAATTTTATGTCATTCATGCTGCATCAAGAATTGCAATAGTAACTCAGATGATCTTTCTTAGAGAAAACTTTTTTACTTACACGTTAAGCGTTCCTCTCATATAAAGAAAATGCTTAATGCACCGAGATGGTTATATTAAAAGACCACATTCTGTTTGCACCTTATAAAGCATACTATGTGCAGAAAAAGAAAATATGAACTTTAAATATAACTGTCTTAATGTATAAGCCATTTTAAGTGTTTTCTTTATTATGGTTTTCTAAAGAGAGGAAAATGTTTAACGTGTAATTAAACGTATTGCGTTAATATTCTGGGCTCATCTGCATGCCTTTTAGCATCACCATCTTAGTACAGAAATATCAGTGACATATCAAGCCAGCATTTTAAAATGCTACAAAACTGTTCACAAGCTCCCAGAGATTACATTTTGGTTGTCATTTGTTTGTTGAATGTGACCCACAATTTCTGATTCTCCTCTGTGGCCACAGAAAATAATTTATATTTACAATGACCTTATTTAAATCATCAGTTTGAAGGAGTTGGTTGAATGAATGACTCACTCAATCATTAAGACAGTGACTTGCTGCCACCTACTGGAGGTTAAAGTTTCATATTTTGATTGTCATTTCATTGTTTTCAAAAATCATTTCATATTTCAGTAGTCCTTTTTAAAACCCATTAATATCCAACTCGTATCACTATTTATGCTATTTTGAATCAAAATATTTCTTTCTAAAGCTACTTTTTGTATTTTCTATGTACTCATCTAACACAATGGATGTGTCCGAAATGGCATACTTCCCTACTAATGTATATAGTAGGCAAAAAGCAGTATTCATAAAAGAACAGGTGAGAAATCCCCGGATGACCTACTGCTTCATTCCAGATTCTGAAGTGCTCATCGATGGACACTTTTCAATCCAAGGAGGCCACGCAAGAGGATACGTCATCATCAAACATGATGGAGAACAGCCACAAGGGTGTTTACAAATGTGAGTTTTGCAAACCAAAAACACGGTTCCTTGAATTAAAATTGCATTTGTTGAGCTACTGTATAGTAAACTATTAAATTCCTTAAGGTGAACAAAACAGTAGACAATAACGTTACAGTATATTTGTATTTTTGCTGTAAAAACACGTTTTATTATGTACAGCGAACAGCGGAGCTCCAGTAAGCACCGTACATCTCCAACGTGCATTTACATAAACCATACACCTTAAAGACAATTACTAAATGTCTATTTATCAACTGACAAGAACATTTTCTAAAATAATTGCATATGAGCACATCACAACATGAAACAGACATTTGAATGAGTGATGTATGTGTGCTATATGTAGAATTCACTGTTGTCAACACTAAACACTATAATGTAAATAAACAAATCTACATAAAGTAACTAAACATTCCCTTTTGAACAGTCTCAGCCGTTGCGTGTAAATGCATGGGGGGGGGGTTCTCCTGTTTTACTCTGTACTGAAGCCTGATTTGTTCACATTTGTGTAGCTGCACAAACCAATGGCGCTCTAGCCTGCCAGAAAGGGCAGAGCTGACCACTATAGAAGTCGGCTCGGAGTGCCATTCATCAGACCATCCTCCTTCAGTGACGAGGATCTCTTCGCTGACTCTGCAAGGAAGCCAAAGGAAGAAGCTCCAGCTGCTCACCACCGTCGAAGAGCCCCGGCAGAGAAAGATTCCCTGCAGCCATCCGGCACTTCAAAAGCACTGAGCAAATTTCCCAAAAGAGCAAACAGCACGTGCGGTTTCAAACGTCGCACCGCAAGTGTGGTCCTTGCATGAGACTGACGGGCACAGTGAGTGTGTCACCTGCCTGGGCAGCACCCACTGAAGGTTTGTGCTCTCATTGCGAGAGTTAGAGCCTTTCCTGTCTCCGTTTGCAGATCACCTTCTTCAGTGAAGGCAATCTTCTCCTCTCAGCTCTCCCATTTCCATTCTCTCCTAAGAGAAAGAAAGAGAGGAGCAGCGGGGCCTTTTCGCTGGGTTCGAGCAGTGTCACATTGGCTCAGTGCACACATGCCCCACCATCCTTTCATCTCACCAGTGTGTTTCACACACGAAAACCAGCACCCCTCCTCTGCTGCTAGTGGCTTGGTCTCTTTCAGCACATCTGAAGAGGCCATCAACGCCGACGACTCGGTGTCCTTGCCAGCATCAAAAGCAGAAGCATCACGGCAATCTTCTCCTCTCAGCTCTCCCATTTCCATTCTCTCCTAAGAGAAAGAAAGAGAGGAGCAGCGGGGCCTTTTCGCTGGGTTCGAGCAGTGTCACATCGACTCAGTGCACACATGCCCCACCATCCTTTCATTCACGGTGTGTTTCACACACGAAAACCAGCGCCCCTCCTCTGCTGCTAGTGGCTTGGTCTCTTTCAGCACATCTGAAGAGGCCATCAACGCCGACAACTCGGTGTCCTTGCCAGCATCTAAAGCAGAAGCATCACAGGTCAGGAACCCAACTAAAGCAAGTGCTTACCTCAATAATGGTGATTTCAAACTTTATTATTTTCAATAAAACAGCGCTAAGGCTTCCTGGAGGCTAAGTAAGGGCTGCACGTGCAGGGCCAGTACTAAGGGGCCAACGTTTTGCATTTTTGATTTTTTTTTTCAATTTACCGTTTTTTGTGAATAGTAGTTGCTTTAGTTGCCTCTTGACCCTTGACTTTTTAAATTAAGTTTATATTTGGCTGGCGCAATTGTGTGTATTAAACACATATGTAATGGCAAGGCATTTATGATAAAATCATGTCATACGGCTGAGTCTCCGACAGCAATTTATTTAAAACGGTAGCGTTTTTAAGCTTTCTTTATTGTTGCAGTTATACGAGACAACAACGTGAGAATAACTTCAAAAATTACTTTTATAAATACGGCTCAGAAAGAAGTTTCAATTCTGGCACTCATAGACATGAAGTCAGTCAAATCCCGAGTGTTAAATTAACACTGCTCGGAGCATATATGGTCCCACGCTAAAAGAGTGTTAAAGTAACACTGAAGCAGTGTTAAAGTTAATGAGATAATTATGTGATTAATTAAGTGCTGATTGAGCATTAGTGATGACCACCTGCTGTTAACAAGCAGAATCACTGAAGAAAAGAATTACAACTGACTTCAGCCACAGCCTTGGATGGAATCAACTGAAATAAAAAAAGACATCAAGGCCCGGTTTCATAGACAGGGCTTAGCCTAAACCAGGATTAGGCCATAGTTCAATTAGGACAGCACTCATAGACATGAAGAATCAGCATGTGAATCTCAGCAATGGTGACAAAATATTCTGATAATTTTTGTGTGATTTTTGAACGTCACAAAACAAGGCAGTAAAACGTCACAACAAAAAATAACTAAAATAAATGCAAATAGTAAAAATAAAAGAAAATACTAAGACAATGCAGCTGCATCATTTATTCGTGTTGCAATGCATGCTGGGAGCCATGGATGAGTTATGATTGGTGCACCCAGAATGCAATGCAACATGAATCTGTCTGATGATCATCACCATTGTTGAGATTCATATGCTGATTCTTGATGTCTGCATGACTAAACAGCACAGATGTTCTGAACTGGTGTGCAAAGTGTTTTTAAAGCTTTTCCTATTATTTCATTAAAATACAATTGTGATCAAGAACATTAACTATATTACACACTACCACTGGTGACATCAGTGAACCCAGCTACTACACGATAACAGCATCATTATCAATGATATGGCCAATATAATCTGAACACATTTTCTCCAAGAACTCAGCAGAAGATGATTGAACAACTCTACAAACAGCATCACCAGCTCCATGCATTACTAACCAGTTAGACTATCTAAAACAGAAGTTCTTTATTAAGAATTAATTTTTTGATTTTTTTTTTCAATTTACCGTTTTTTGTGAATAGTAGTTGCTTTAGTTGCCTCTTGACCCTTGACTTTTTAAATTAAGTTTATATTTGGCTGGCACAATTGTGTGTATTAAACACATATGTAATGGCAAGGCATTTATGATAAAATCATATCATACGGCTGAGTCTCTGACAGCAATTTATTTAAAACGGTAGCATTTTTAAGCTTTCTTTATTGTTGCAGTTATACAAGACAACAACGTGAGAATAACTTCAAAAATTACTTTTATAAATATGGTTCAGAAAGAAGTTTCAATTCTGGCACTCATAGACATGAAGAATCAGCATGTGAATCTCAGCAATGGTGACAAAATATTCGGATAATTTTTGTGATA
>NW_015507564.1:29180-38646 GCF_001515645.1 Sinocyclocheilus grahami | reverse complement strand
CTGTTCATCATTAATGCTCAATCAGCACTTAATTAATCACATAATTATCTCATTAACTTTAACACTCTTTTAGAGTGGGACCATATATGCTCCGAGCAGTGTTAATTTAACACTCGGGATTTGACTGTGTACATTCGGCAGGCAACTATACAATACTATTAAAATAGCGGGCCAAATCGGCTGCCAGGCCACCGAATTACTTTTATAAATATGGTTCAGAAAGAAGTTTCAATTCTGGCACTCATAGACATGAAGAATCAGCATGTGAATCTCAGCAATGGTGACAAAATATTCGGATAATTTTTGTGATATTTGAACGTCACAAAACAAGGCAGTAAAACGTCACAACAAAAAATAACTAAAATAAATGCAAATAGTAAAAATAAAAGAAAATACTAAGACAATGCAGCTGCATCATTTATTCGTGTTGCAATGCATGCTGGGAGCCATGGATGAGTTATGATTGGTGCACCCAGAATGCAATGCAACATGAATCTGTCTGATGATCATCACCATTGTTGAGATTCATATGCTGAGTCTTCATGTCTGTGTGTCTAAACAGCACAGATGTTCTAAACTGGTGTGCAAAGTGTTTTTAAAGCTTTTCCTATTATTTCATGAAAATACAATTGTGATCAATAACATTAACTATATTACACACTACCACTGGTGACATCAGTGAACCTGGCTACTACACGATAACAGCATCATTATCAATGATATGGCCAATATAATCTGAACACATTTTCTCTTGGTTTTTCTTGCCATAACAAATGTGTTTTATAAACACAGTTACAGCAACCAGACAAAAATTAATATTAAAAAGCCAAGGGTCTAGAGCCCGACTAAAGCAAACACTTATCTCCACAACAGTGACTTCAAATTGTATTCTTGACAATTGTAAATTGTCATCTTGAGAAATTTAATGTCTTTTTTTTCAGTTGATTTCATCTAAGTCTGTGGCTGAAGTCTGTTGTAATTTTTGTGTTTCTCTTTTCTTCAGTGATTCGGCTAGTTAACAGCAGCTGTTCATCATTAATGCTCAATCAGCACTTAATTAATCACATAATTATCTCATTAACTTTAACACTCTTTTAGAGTGGGACCATATATGCTCCGAGCAGTGTTAATTTAACACTCGGGATTTGACTGTGTACATTCGGCAGGCAACTATACAATACTATTAAAATAGCGGGCCAAATCGGCTGCCAGGCCACCGAAAATTGTCCCGGTTCTCCCGATGGCCAGTCCGCGCCTGATTTCCACAGACACGCAGGACGTGCAGGATTTATATATTGTCTTTTTGCGGCTTAATATTCACAGACACAAGTCCATATCGCGTTTTGATTCAAGTGTACTGACCTACTTTTGATTTATTCGTCCAAAATGTGGCATATTCCGTCCGCGTTAGGCTGTAGGACTTCCGTTTTTATGACTGGATTCTACAAACCAGTCTGTTTTCCGCATCGAGGAAATTATAGGGCCGTATGTCTCAGAGTAAGCTAATTAGTGCAATTTGGGAACGAAATCAATTAAATCTGTATGTGGATGTGTGTAAATATTCAAATGCAATCCCCTTTGTAATCGTTAACATTTTCAGAAGTAACTAATTTAATTACACATTTTTTTCTTAGTAACTAACTGATTACAGTTACATTTATTTTGTAATTAAATTACGTAATGTCGTTACATGTAACTAGTTACTCCCCAACACTGATCATAGTATTACAACTGGAATGAAACAGTGACGACTAGCCGTTCTCTCCTATTAAAGTATGTAACATTCAACACAACCAAATTAAAGGTGGGGTAAGCGATTTCTGGTAGCCAATGTTGACATCTGAAATCACCAAAACAAACACGCCCCTACCCCAAAAGTGTCTCGCACCTATTTTGATAGCTCCACCCCACACATACGTACGCAACCCAGGCAACGGATTAGTTCTGTGAAACAAAGCAAAACTGCTGCTGTATTCCATTCATGAAGTATTTTTAATGGTGTGAAAGTGTTATAATTCATCAAACTGTGTTTGTTACTTTGGTTAAGAAAAACCAAGTGCAGAAATACTGGGTTAGGGATGATCCATCGTTTCATTATGGGGGAGGGGTTGGGAGTATATATAAAATTATTGCAGAATGGAAATTGCGATTTTATTACACCGCATTTAATCTTGGTGTTTATCGAACATTATAATCACACTTCTTGCTTGTACTGCATGTGTTTGTTTAGAAGAATGTGTTATGTTCTTTTGTGTTGCTGATGTGGTATAACCCTCTCTTCGATCAATGGTATATTCCCCTGGGGCTGCACTCTTCAGTCTGTGTGAAACATTCTGAAGAGAGGTATGTCTCTTTCGGTGTGAAACATTCTGAAGAGAGATTGTGAAACCAGAACAGATGATTGTTGTTGTAACACTGTCCCATTTCATGCTTTCAGTACACACCCAAGAAAAGGCATTACTGGTGTTTGTCCTTATTCGAGGTCGATCCTTTGGTGCATCCAGTGTTCCACTACATATTGACACAAATTTCAAATGATTTTCAAGATCGTTTTGTCGCGTCCAGTGTACTAGACAGACTTTAGCTGTCGCGTACATCCTGAGTAGTTATGCCCCTTACTGCTGATTGGCTACACGTTTGTTTTGCTATTCGGCCCGAATCGGTTTTCTAAAGTGGTTTTGAAAAATCGCTTACCCCACCTTTAACAAGCCTCCACTCACACTGGTGTAGACTGTTTCTCGAGTTCAAACCCCCGTATGTTGTCCAGTCGAGCTGCTTTCATGAAGTTCACCTCTGGCACCACTAGAGCCTGCAAAACGACAGCTCACCAATCTCAGGACCGCTTTCCAGCATGAGGGAACTGCTCATACAATGAGAGTCTGTAGTCAGCCTGCGGTAAGCCAGCCTCTCCGGACTAACCCCGTACGCGCTCGGATTGCTGACAGTCCACCGCGCGGATAACGCCAGGCCAGGCGCGCTGCGACGACACTTTCATTTACTTTGTTTGGGAATCACCACAAGGCACCGTAAACAGCGTCTTAAATGACAAGGATGGGAAGTGCTCGCACACAGCCTGAACTCTCTGGAAGTTTGCGGATTTCTGCCTCCAAGTAAATGGATTATAATTGCGTGTATTAGTTGTCAGCTGACTGGAACCCTTGGTTTTGGGTATGACCGGCTAATAACCGCATGCATTAGCGAGATTGCGTTTTTTTCCCCTTGCTGCAGAACAGTGTTCAGCCTTCTGATAGCACACTGTGGATTTGTTACACCTTGCATGGAGTTGAATGAGCGCACGCTGCGATTTTGGCAACCTGGCAAGCTGCAAGACACCCCAGTGCACCGGAAAGTAATAATGCATAGTGTTGTAATAATGTTGCGATATACTGCATAGGCACTCAAATTAAGTTGTGGATCCGGAAAGCACATTTTAATTTCATAATGGATGCTACCGAACATACCTTTTGGATACGGGCTGTAAAATGAATAGAAACGTTCGTAATTTCGCGTTCTTCCATTGAGTTTGTATAGGTTACTCAGATAAAATGCCATTTTGCTATAAGAACGTCAACATGTTTACGTAATGTAAAAGGAACCATATTTAGCGCACAGTTCCCGAAATCGTTTTATTAACTGTGCACTAAACTAATAAAACGGTACGCTTTTTGTAACGGTACGCACTTTAAGGGAGACTCTAGGACTGTGTTACAGCATGTTCAAGTAACAATTGAAACAACGTTGCACTAGGAACGCTTTCTCTTGTGCCAACTTTAATCAAACCCAAGCATTAGCCTATATAGGGATGTTAAATTGATGTTATTTAAAACCGTGTGGTCTTAACATTTCCTTGCTAACATTTTTGGATATAGCCTAAACATCTGGGATCTATATCCTTTTTCAAGATTTTGTCAAGGCAAGCATGTAATATTGCATTAGATGGTTTGCTGAATATACCAGATCAAGTGCTTACAAAAGTTTAGTGAAAGGATAATCAGTTTTAGAAAAATATGCTCAACCAAATGCTTGAGATGTCCATTGATGGTAGAAGTGCACTTTCAGTTCTGCATTGATATCACTGATTTGCACAGAAATTGATCATTGTATTTATATATAAAACATTTGATATACCTTTAAAAACATATTCTTATGACAGATGAGGCATGTATCAAGCTATCACAGCACTATTCCTGACAACAGCAGTAGTGTCTATTGTATTTTTGCAGAATCTGTGGTTTCCAGGGTCATTTTGATTGAGACAATTAGATTTATTTTCCGCATTAAAATAAGTGAAAAAAAAATGTTGGTTTTCGTTAAAAACTTTTTTTGTTTTTATTGCCCACATAAACTGAACAAATGAATAATTTCCCCTTGTTTTTCTGGGTGTGACCATTAAAGGGTTAACGAAGAGGGTAACTGAAGATCATGGGAGAGGCGGCTCCGACCCAGGCCACCCCAAGTGGTTTTGCACCCATGTTGGGCGTCGGGATGGGAGGATCAGTCACACCAATCGCCACTTCAAGAGGATCAGCCGTTCCTCAGCTCCACAGTGCCATAGTGGACCGCTTGCGTGCCAGAATAGAGCTGTGCCGGCGCCATCACTCCACCTGCGAGGACCGCTATGTGCGCAGTCTGGTGGAAAGTTCGGACCGGGAACACGAGAGCACACTCCATTACTTAAACATCGTCCATCAGGGCCCCACGAACAGGAAGACCAAGGGCAATAGATCGGCCTCTCAGCAGCCTCCTGAATACAGCAGAGTGAATGGGCAACATAAAGCCCACAGTTCATCGGAGGCGGAATCCAAAATTTCTTCGCAAATAGCAGTAAGTTTTATGGGTTGTATTAACTACGCCCACATAATAAATCTTATAATCTGTCTAATGCACATGGGGACACATGTCAGACCAATTCCCCAGAGAATGGCATCAACACACTGATATGATGTGATTACTGTGGGTGGGTGAGGGAGAGATGGGGGCGTCTGTTTAATTAAAAAGGGCCCTGCAGGCAGGCACATGATTCTTTAAAGGTCTTTTAAAAATATAGCAAAACAAAATATAACTTTTTAAAAGAGGTGGTGATTCAGTAAAATTGGATTTTTCAACAATGCAGATGTCCATTATACAGTACGGTCCCTCCATTTTCACTCATAAGTCACACTGGAAAATTATAGAATGCCATTGCATTGGATAAAATGGAAACCACATGGAATTTAATTTAAAGAAAGATATAGAATACACACACGTTTCAAGCAAAACATTTCACAAAAAGAAGTTTGCATGAATTAGTTATGAATTCGTGTATTAGTGTGATATTTTGCTATCTATTGATATTGCTATTTATTTTTAAAGGAATAATTCACCCATAAATTACACTGTTTAAAATTTTGAAATGAGTTTGTTTCTTCATCGGAACAGATTTGGAGAAATGTAGCGTTACATCACTTGCTCACCAATGGATGCTCTGCAGTGAATGGGTGCCGTCAGAATGCGAGTCCAAACAGCTGATAAAAACATCACAAAATTACAGAAGTAGGACTCATCCACACAACTCCAGTCGATTAATCAAATTAATTATCAAGCAATTATAAAGAATATCTCTTTGGTTTTGAGACTTTAGTCTTTGCAGCTTCAGGGATCTTATCTATGCACAATCAGCTTGTAACACTCCAAAGAGAAAGGACAACTTGAAATCGCAACATATGACCCCTTTAATTGTTGCTTGAGTTTCCAAATATTTTGTGGCACAATTTTATACAAGTGAATGCATATTTTCATAATTATTGAAAAGATTTCTTAGTATAGAAAAAAACTAAAAACTATGTTTTGTACTGTAGCCTCAGCTTTTGTAACTTAGGGAAACACTTGCAGTCAACAGGTCAGTTGTGGTTCTTTGTTCTCCTTCCTGATATTTAGTTTGACACCACTTGAGGTTGGTGCATCTACAGTGTTTAGTATCTCTGCTCATAGACACTGATGAGTGCTTTACTGTAATTCTGAAACCCTCTGTTAAGATAACACATTTTGTAGGCATTTAGGTAAAAAGCATGCTTGACAGAATAAAAGCAAAGAAGCAAAATTATGTCTTTTATCATAGAGATAGTCTTGCAAAATGCAAAATCATAAGGTAAGGCATCAGGTTTTCCTTTCAGCTGTGTACACCAATATCTATCCAACAAAACAAAGGCACAAGCAGAAATTGCTGGATGATGAAATCTCGCGAACACTTTGTGAATGGCCTCGTGTTTTGTTCCATACCATGCATTGTCATGTTCTATTATCAAAGGTTTGATAAATTGCTCTCAAAGCACCTTCTTGAATGATGGCTTTCCCATAAAGCCATTTGAAGCGTGCAGTCTGCGTATAAATGTTTAGAGCTATTCAATACATGTCCTGGTTCTGTTTACTCGAAATCAAACAGGCCTTGAAAACACGATTGTCAGAGGACTGCCCAGTAATTAAGTGTTATGGGCTTATGGATGAATTTGTTTTTTCCTAATTTCAGAGTTATGACCAACTTGGGAACATAGCGGGATTGTGGAATATCCTCTCAAGGAAGAGAAAGTCGGATATTATGAATGCTACGTTTGCTTATCTAAAGAGATCAGCCTCAGTTAAGCCCAGTTTATGTCAATTGAACAATGTTCAGTCATAGTCTTTAATGATATACTGTTCATTCAGTACTTCACAAAAAAAAAAATCAAAACAAAAAGTGCATTGTACTGAATGTGCACTTTTTCAGTTTACTTCAAATCTTCAAATCAAAAGTATATTAAAAAAACTGTACTTGCAGATATTAATATTAATGAAATAAAATGCCAATTAAGTGGACTTAAACAGAGGCACTTTCATGACAATGTTTCTAAAACACACTTAAATGCACTTTTTAAAAAGTGCAGTGTAATAACATCAAATTTTAAATAATTATGTTAATAATCTTTTGTCTTGCTTTAAAGAATTACACTTATTTTGGTGTGTTAGCGAACTCCACTAAAGCACTTAATTTCAACTGTAGTGTTTTATTCAATATTACATTTAATATATTCTACTAAATTGCAACTTCATCATTACAAATGTGACAAAAAAATATAAATATATTTACAATCTTAATATTTTTGTTCACTATAAAACCTGTCAGTACATTTGGCAGTACACTTTCTTGATTACATACTGTTTAAAGATGTACTTAAGTCCTACTTAAATGAATAAAAAGCACTCACTTTAGCTAATTGAATTTAATATGAATTTAAACAATAATGCATTTGAATTTAAATGCAGTTAAGTGTCTGGAAACATAAAATTTTATTTGCACTAAAGTATATTCTTAAGTACCCTTTTTAAAAGTATACTAAAGTGTACTTTCTTTTAACTAGAGAAACTATAAAAATTTAAAGCAACAGTTCACCCAGAAGTGAAAATTCTGTCATCATTTGCTGAAATCCATGTCGTTCCAAACCTGATTGACTTTCTTTCTTTCGTGGAACACATTCATTTACTTTTTTTGTTTTGACTTTGTGAATTTTGGACAAAAACATTGGACAATTCTTCAAAATATCTTATGTGTTTCATGGAAGTGAAATGTGAGTTTGGAAAAATAAAGGTGCTTCACAGCGATGCCATAGAAGAACCATTTTTGGTTCCACAAAGAAGCATTCAGTCAAAGGTTCTTTAAAGAACCATCTCTTTCTTACCTTTTTATAATCTGAAGAACCTTCTTTCGCCACAAAGAAGCTTTTGTGAAACAGAGTTCTTCTATGGCATCGTGAAGCACCTTTATTTTTGAGAGTGTATGGTGAGTATAAAGACAGATTTTTTATTTTTTAGTGAACTGTCCCTTAATCCCTTATTGGAAAGATTGAGCATCTAAACCAGTGTTTAAGTATGTAGCAACATAATTGGAGATAATTAAGCATGACAGGCAGGCATTACAAATAATAGGTGGAAAAAGGAAATGTCGAAGTGTTTCCTGGTGTTTCTTGGCCATAGTGCTTTAGGATTGGAAACTGAAGGTGGTCCAGGCTTCGATTCACTCAACCTGAATGTGGAACAATCAGTCTGGCTCCTTGGAGGCCACTTTAAGCACTTTAAGGGAATATGAATGGGTCCCTGGACAGTTTGTCCCATGGTTGATGTTCAATGCCTAAGCAATTGGTTAGAAAGTCAAGGACAGATACAAATATTTGACTGTCAGCGTAAAGTGTGGTCCAGTTTGCAGTTTCTAATGGCCAAGAACTATCCACTTTGACTGGACGTGTTTTCTGACTGACATGTAAAATCAGCAAGCGTGGTTTGTTTTGTGTTTGGGTTGATTTTGTGAAACTCTTCAGTGTCTTTTAAAGATTGAATGCATTAATCTGGCAATCTTCAGCCAAGCCAATGGGACATTTCTCAACATCACTCATTTTATCAACCTGATACTTCATAAAGATGACATTGTTTCCAGACGGACTGGTGCATTCTGTCTTATGGAAGTTGTGAAAGGATCGTCAGATTGCCATTTTTTGTGTGCACTTTGCATCCGGCAGCCAGCAAACAGATTGTGGGTGATCTGTTGGTGCGCCGTCTGAGGATAAGTCTGAGGATTTTGCAGGATAGAAGGTTTGTTGATCATTTTAATCTGAGTTATGTGCAGCAACAAATGCATTGTATGCATTAAATGTGACCTATAAAACAAGATAAAAATGTACAAGTGGAAGGTTGAGGCATAAATAGAATAGAACTTTAGGAAACTCAAGTAGGGTTGCTCATGCTGCTTAAGTCAAATGCATTCCCTCCTCATCCACGCTGGCTCTCCTAGCGGTTTCTTTGTGAGGTGCACTTTGTGTATACCTCATGTTTTATTCACAGTCTGAGACATTACTGCAGCTTTGAAGAGTGCTGAAACCATTCGCCGTATACATCCCTACCTCTATTTGCACAACATAATGGCTGTGGGCAGAAATCGCCCTCTCAGCGTCTAGTAGCAGCCTCTGTTACCCAAATTCTGAGTCTTATTTTATTATAGTTAACCAAGGGAAATGATGAAACTGAAAGCACTTTCTAGACCATTCCGTACAAGTTGAAAATGTGCTCTGAAATGCACACCTGTGTCACAAAACTTAAGGAAACTTTTAATGGGCTGTATTAATAGTGTGGTATAGCAGTTATTGTGCTTGATTGCGGTCTCAAACTTTTTCAATTTCTTGTTTATCTCGTCGTTGAACAGGCAGCAAAGATGAAGATGATTACTTTTGCACATTGACATTTCTACATTACTTTCCCTGTTCGTGCATGTGGAACACTTTACCAAAATATTGTTATTTGGTCATTTATATAGTAATTGTCTTTGACTGTTTTGCTCTTTGGAGTTGTCCTTATGAGAACAGTGTGTCCTCTGCTGAGGGAAACATACAGAAAAAAAAAATTACCTTGACAACAGTTGATCAAACATAGGACTATGTATATACAGTATATATATATATATATA
>NW_015507564.1:17523-28886 GCF_001515645.1 Sinocyclocheilus grahami | reverse complement strand
CATTTCTCACATTATCACAGTTTATTCGCTATAGTTTAGAAAATGGCAATAAAATATGACAAGAACTCTGAGTTAAATTGAGTCAGAACAAATTCAGCTTGATAATGTTAGATAACTTTGATAGAAAGGTATGCAATGGATTACAATCAACCAAAAATTAGACAGCTGTTAGTATGACTCAACTATCAATACTTTGTCGGGCAACCCTTAGCCTCAATGACAGCCTGTAGTCTCCTAGGCATGCTGTCACCCAGCTTCATGCAAACCTCAACTTCAGTTTATTTTTTCCCAGACTCCCAGATCTGAATAAATTTTGGTCCCAAATTTGTATCAGTTTTACTGGTACAACTTATACAGTTTCACTGTAAGAAATTTGTCACAGTTTACTTTATTTTGCTGTCCTCACTTACATAAATGAACTATAGTGTCCTGCACCCACTAGTAAAAAAATATAAAAAAATATATCTGGTCTCTGAATAATTTTTGGTTTGACTGTATATCCTTTGGTTATTTTCACACTTAATTATGCCCATTAAAATGTATTTTACAAGTTTTTGTTACTTTCACTGTTCATTTTTTTGCTCTATGGTACATCATCTTTAATTTAATTGTGTGTGTGTGTGTGTGTGTGTGTGTGTGTGTGCGCGTGCACCTGTGTTCTGGGAACTTGTGCGTTGTGCAATACACTGAGCATTTTGAAAGCAAAAATGCATGTGCAATGCGCATGTTCGCATTTATTTTACTACAAAAATAAGTTTGCTACTGCAAATTCAAACTGACAACAGATCCACTTCCTTACAAACATTTTACTTGCTCCTACAGCTGCCTTTTCAAGATGTTCTATATCTCATGGGGCGCCCCTCATCTGTACCCCACCCCCAAATCCCTCATGACCCCTTAAGAGTCCCTAACCAAGCAAACTCCTCCCACATGACCCCTAAAACCCCACATGCAGCCAAAGTTATTATTAATGACATCAGCATGGCAAGGAACTAAACTAACTAAACTAAAACAACAATCAACATAACACACAGTAAATCAAATTAAACAGTAAAGGTAGTAACTACACAACAAGATTAAATACACATTAAAATAGAAAAATTATTTTAAATTGTAAAAATATTTCTTAAAGTCAGGGTAGGTGATTTGGTTCAAAAAAAATTTTTTGTTAACCAAGTATAAATACACACTAATAAATAACCTATATAAACAAACCTAGCTACCAAAATAGTACAAGATGCACCCAAACACACAGCAAACGTAAACACCACAGAGGCTAGAAGTGAGAAGTTCATTGAACATGCTGTTGGTAATATTGTGTCTGATTGTAGAATTCAAAGGTCTGTGGCATTCAGCTACGTATACTTCTATATGCCTCTCTATATCTGCTGGGCAAACAGACTCTGCACATATGCACACAAAAACACACAGGAGAAACACCCACACACACTGCAGAGAAAAGGGGCTCCACATGAGGAGGTGTGTAGGTTAACATGTCTAGATAAACCAGTTACAAAAGACTCGAACCGGTTATGTGCGTGTGATTAATGGTTACAGTTAGGGATGCACCGATACCACTTTTTCCAGTACTCTACCGATACTTCTGTTTTCGGTACTTGCCGATACAGAGTACCGATACCAATATTTTATTGCATTTGTAAATTTTTTAAATATTGGGTACAGAAACCAAAAGAGTATGTATAATGTTAGTTGGTTAACTTCATTTATCAAATAGATACAGTCAAACCAAAATTTATTCAGACACCTTCAACATTTCTCACATTATCACAGTTTATTCGCTATAGTTTAGAAAATGGCAATAAAATATGACAAGAACTCTGAGTTAAATTGAGTCAGAACAAATTCAGCTTGATAATGTTAGATAACTTTGATAGAAAGGTATGTAATGGATTACAATCAACCAAAAATTAGACAGCTGTTAGTATGACTCAACTATCAATACTTTGTCGGGCAACCCTTAGCCTCAATGACAGCCTGTAGTCTCCTAGGCATGCTGTCACCCAGCTTCATGCAAACCTCAACTTCAGTTTATTTTTTCCCAGACTCCCAGATCTGAATAAATTTTGGTCCCAAATTTGTATCAGTTTTACTGGTACAACTTATACAGTTTCACTGTAAGAAATTTGTCACAGTTTACTTTATTTTGCTGTCCTCACTTACATAAATGAACTATAGTGTCCTGCACCCACTAGTAAAAAAATATAAAAAAATATATCTGGTCTCTGAATAATTTTTGGTTTGACTGTATATCCTTTGGTTATTTTCACACTTAATTATGCCCATTAAAATGTATTTTACAAGTTTTTGTTACTTTCACTGTTCATTTTTTTGCTCTATGGTACATCATCTTTAATTTAATAGCATTAGAGCTGCTCCATTGCAGCGGCTCAGTACTGTAATCACGCACTTTGCTATAATAATGCTGTTATAAATCTCCTAACTGTGATATTTTCAGAAATAGAAGTCAAGTTTTTTTTCATCTGAAACGTGCTGCGATTTATATCCCAAAGCCACTCATATAATGCAGAAACACTCAAGCAAGCAAAACATGTGCAACGCGCACACGTATTTGTACTGATACAGAATAGTGCAGCCTGGGGTGCAATGTCATCTGCTGGTGTTGGTCCATTGTGTTTTTTGCATACGGCATTCGCATTGAACAAGAGTGAATGGTTTATCCACGTTTTTTTTTCATCGCTGTTGTTGTAATGAATTGGGAAGCCAGAATGCGCATCCATCAACAGAAACATATATTAGCCGAAACCTGTTTGTTTTACGTGTTATTTATAGCAAACCAAAGTTGTCAGATTTAAGTTGAACCACGGTCCTAGCGCGGTCCGAACCGTGTGTGGAGAACCATACGGTTCGATTTTTTTCCGCGAACCGTTCCACCCCTAATTATTATTATCATTATCATTTTTTATTGCAGTTGCTACATACTTATATTCTTGCAGGAATACAGGGTGGGGAAGAACTGTGTTGACTTTTTCTTTGCACCAGCCAGTGGTTGTGAATTGTGAGACACATTCAGGCTTAGTGTGATTTCGCTAGCACAGAGAAAGCACACAGAGCACTCTGATGTCTGTCAGGTTTTTCCTGCCCAACTAAATAGAACAGAGCAGAATAAGGAGGTGAAGCGTTAGAGGGGGTGGTTCACTAAATCTTTCGACAAGTCTTGTGCTCTGTCGAACTCACCTGAAATCCAACCCTTATGGGAAACTGCATCCTCAGGTGTGTATGCAAGGGCCCTGAGTGGATGATACAAATCTGTGACTCTTTCCTGCAAAAACGACAACCCACAAAAACCCCCAACCCACAATATATGCCTTTGTGAATGTTCAGTTCCACATACAGTATGTGGGAGTTGCATAAATAGATATGACTCAAATATCCACACTCCCTTGTGTTATCAGTTACCCTTTCACTCTCTATTATTACATAATTTCACTGTAAACAACATTAGATTAGCCACTTTGTCATGCTTATTGCCTATTAGCATCTGCCTTTAATGAGAAACTGACAAACTGGTAAAGGCTTAAAAGTGTTAACAGTGTTGGATATTGCTGTAGTAGTAATAGGGAGAAATGTTTGATGCTATTATTCCTAAACAACAGGAGAACTGACAGTTATAGATGTGAGAGATTGTCAACCTGTTCGGTTTCTTTCTGTGTGTAGCACCTACTGCTTTGCATGTCCTACAGATACCTGATCATTTCAGTCAGTTTGTGGGACACATTCCAGTGCAAAATTGTTTTGTAATGGTTTTGCAAAGAGGCTTTTATTGAAGAATGGAGCAGTTAAAAACTACACTGGACCCTCAGCTGTATGGAAGCATATGGGTAGCAAAATTCAATTTGAAATGAAATATGCAAAATGACAATGTATTTCTGTATTTAAATGTACATTTTCCCATACATATGTGCACTGTTTAGTGCAAAATGAAAATGAAAATTTAATTATATATCATTTACATTTGTCGTATCCTACACTAGTTTTAATATGCAAATTAAAAACATTTTAATGCTTTATAAGTTGCAAAACTAAAATGAAAATGTAGGCTATTACACAAATTGATTAGATATGTTTAACATGTCCAAACAAAAACTGTAGCGAAAATATAATTTAAATGCTGTTTTTCCTAAATGCATTTAAACTTAGGGGTAGGACACTTGGGATTGCATTTTCATCATAATACCGCGGGATAATTGTAGCAAAATGCAGTAAGAATTTCAGAATGCATTCTGAGCCAAAGGTGCAGCAAAAGCATAGCAAAATGGTGATTTAAATGTATTTTATTTTTCTTTAATGCATTGACACTTACATATAAGACGTTTCAATTGCATTTTCATTTAATACGCCGTGATTAATGTAGTTTAAGTCAACGTGGACTTGAAAATGCATTTCAAACCGAACACACCATCAAGGCGGGGCTCGGCAATAGGACACACAATAGGTCAATATTCACTGTTAACCAAACGCATTTAGGAAAAAGAGCATTTAAATGACAATTTTGCTACAGCTTTTGCTTTGACATGTTAAACATATCTATTCAATTTGGGTAATATATTTTAATTTTGCAACTTACGAAGCGTCAATATATGTTTTTAATTTGCATATTAAAACTAGTGTAGGACATGGCAAATGTAAATTATATAATTGAATTTTCATTTGCATTTTGCACTAAATGTTGCACATATGTATGGAAAAATTTAAATTTAAATACATTGCCATTTTGCATGTTACATTTCAAATAGAATTTTACTACCCATATGCTTCCATACAGCTGGTGTGTGAAGGGTCATTTCTTAAAGGGCACCTATTAGGCCCTTTTTACAAGATGTAATATAAGCCTCAGATGTCCCCAGAATGTGCCTGTGAAGTTTCAGCTCAAAATACATTTACCATTTTGAAAATGCCCATTTTGAGTGGAAGCAAAAACATGCTGTTTTCGTATCTTTAAATGCAAATGAGCTGCTGGTCCCCGCCCCCTTTTCCAGAATAGGGCTATTCCTTTACAGCTCATACCTCTGATACCAAAAACATCTGTTTGGTTTTGATTGTCATGTCTATCACGCTCACGTGACATGGCAGTTGTTGTCATCATGAAAGCTTATTATTTGCATGCATTTTAAAGCCATATCAGTTTAAACTTCTGATACATGGTTTTCTGAGCGCACACATCCGAAGCATGCTCACAGAAAGTGGCTGTCACACGGCATGTGAGTACTAAACTAAGTTCTATTTCATGTCTTATTGCGCTTAAAATGTCAAATACACACACGGATAAGTCAAAAAAAAAAACACACAAAGTTTAGTTATGTCTGGGAAGGTAATCAGCTGAGGAAAAAATCACATATTTATATTAGTAAAGTATTAGTATTAGTTTATTAGTTATATCTGTGTATTAAGTGGCAGCAGTGTAATATACAGTACATACTGCTGTCTATGCTGTTAATATGACCCAAACTATAAAATAAAAACAGAAAATGAATCACTGCTCTTGAATGAATAACTTCAGTAGCTTTAATAGGAGGACAGGTTGCATGCCAGGATAGCTTCATTGTCGATGTGTGTCCAATGCTTGCTAAAACAAAATGTACCTTCGTTAGCTAGCTTTGCTAGCTGTGTACAAAACAGGTGGGAAGGGGGCGCTCTATAGACATATAAGGAGACTCCATGTATGGCTCGGAGGTGGGCTTATTCAAATAGCTAGGTATCTATGTAGAAACGGGCTGCTAATTGAAATAGCTCACTGGAATGAGCTTGAAATAGAAGCTTGTCTAATTGAAATAGACACTGGTTTAGACTCTGACAGCCCATAACAAACTGGCTGCGTGTTTTATTTTCATACATGCCAGAAAACTCAATGAAAAAAGTGAAAATTTCATCCAATGTCATCCCCGTTAAAAGCACAGTAGCACAAAAATTAGGTTTTTAATTCCAAGGGCCAGCGAGGACGGTCATAAAATAAACTAAAATATGATTAACATTATGTTCTGGAATAAACAGATACAATACTTACGTTTGAGACAGATTACCCAGCTCATCTGAAATTTCCCAAATTATAAGTGACAGTAGGGGTGTCTTGGGCATAGGAGCATGATTTGGTTTGAAAAACTTCAAACACACCCCACTTTCCCGAGGGGTCAGCGTCCGAACCATATAACTAATTTTCTCACTTTTTTATAACCCACCCTTCCCTGTTTGGGGTACGGACATTGTCTCAAATTGTGCATCTTGTTCAGGAGATGTGTGAGGTCACTTTTCTGAGAAATGTGAGCCAGAAAACCCTAGCAACTGCATAGCACTGCACTACAAATCACTCAGAACATCTATAAGAGCAACACCCTGGCAAACACCGAAACACCTTAGATTTTATTATGCTTGTTTTTTTTTTAAATAGACAAGCAGCAGTGACATTTGCTTAAATTCAGGACAAAAGTGTCAAATTTTTACATTACATATCTCATGTGTTAGCAGTGTCACTGCTAAATTCAACAGATTTTTTCATATTAAAATGTGCATAATCATATACTGTAATTTATTATGATTCACTGGCCTTGTATAAAGTTTGATATTTGAACTGCATTCAAATAAAGGATCAGATGACTAGATAATGTAAAAGTCATTGGAGTTGCACAACCTATTTCCTGTCTTTGACAGGATGTTCAAACCACATTCATTTAACCACCGCTTGCCACATTGCCAATAAGAATGTCCTCATATTTTAAAATGAGGATTTATATTAAAGAATATGTGAACTCGGGCACATTTGTTAGAAATGAAACAATGGTGGTGAATATCTAAGTCCCATTTCACCCTATGAAATGTTAAAAAAAGATAAATTATTATTATTATTATTTTATTTTTAAATAAAATGTTGCATAAGATTTGCATGAAGGCATTTATTTGTCATTATTTTCAGCGAATGTTCTCATTCAATTCTTATTACTTCAATACGGTATTTCTTTACAGTAAAATTGCAGTGGAACAACTTTTTTTTTTAGGTGGAAATGTGTTTAATTCTAATAAAAATAATGTCAAAATGCAAAAAACAAAACAGTAGCATGGTACAGCAGCGGTAGCACATGGTAAAACTGTGATACTTTGAGAAAAGCCATGTTACTAAAATTAAGTTACCATGGTCCAAAACATAAAGTTAAAAAAAAGAAAAACACAATTAAAATAAAATAAATATGGTTGTGCAGTAGTACTTCTTTGTGTCTGAAATACCATTAAATTGCAAATTTGATAAAACCATAGTATTGTAGGGGATTTGTGTGTATTTTTTAAAACGCAAACAAAAAAGCACCATGGTCTAATGATGCTGAAAATTCAGCTTTGCATAACAGGATTAAACGACATTTTACAATATATGCATATTGAAAACACTGATTTGAAATTGTAATAATATTTCACAATATGACTGTATTTTTGATCAGATAAATGTCGCCTTGGTGAGCATAAAAGACTAGTCTTACTGACTTAACATTTTTGAACAGCAGTGTATGTTTAAACATACCATGGCACTTTTATATATACTTTGTTACTGTTTAATTATACTCTAATGCACTTCAGTCTCCGAAAACTATGATATGTCCGTGTTTCTTCCCATGGAAAATATTTTTATAATAATACAACAGTTCTTATTTTTGTGTGTCTGTGTACTTACTTTCAAAAAGTAGCATGGGGTTACCATAATATATTTGAGATATGGTACTGCTTCTACCAATAACAGTACTTGTAACAATATACTATGGTATATTATTTGGTATGAACCAATTATATTATATATAAAAACTAACAGAAAACTACCATTGTAATACCATAGTGTTTGGATATGTACGATGATAATTATTTTGAGGAATCTTGGCGTACCGTGTAAATACCTTGGTATTAGCATGTGATATCACTTACCACGGTACCACCAGTGTAAAGTGTTGTAAGGGTGTAGTCTTGCTCCACACTTTCCCATCCAGCACTAATGACTCTGATTTTATAACATGCCCATTGTGTTTGAGTCTGTGTTGGTGCTGTTCTGAGATCAGTGTACACAGTGATAAACGAGTGTGTTCTGCCCTGGGCCTCTTCGGCTGGAGCGCCGTGTCAGTTACACTTGTTGACTCAACAAAAAGAAGAACTTGTTCTATCTAGTATTTGTCAGGCCTCTTAAATGTCTGAGGAGGAGGCTGTGCAAAGAGTCTGGGAGTCTCTCCGTGAGGCTAAATGAATCATAAAGCTTGTTAAACGTTCAAACTCCTGTATCCGCTGCTCGTACGGTAAATAACTGCAATGCTACATTCCACTCATAGCGATTGTACAGACTCGTTTGTGTGTGTGAGAGAGAGAGAGAGAAAACGAGTGTGTTCTGCCCTGGGCCTCTTCGGCTGGAGCGCCGTGTCAGTTACACTTGTTGACTCAACAAAAAGAAGAACTTGTTCTATCTAGTATTTGTCAGGCCTCTTAAATGTCTGAGGAGGAGGCTGTGCAAAGAGTCTGGGAGTCTCTCCGTGAGGCTAAATGAATCAAAGCTTGTTAAACGTTCAAACTCCTGTATCCGCTGCTCGTACGGTAAATAACTGCAATGCTACATTCCACTCATAGCGATTGTACAGACTCGTTTGTGTGTGTGAGAGAGAGAGAGCGAGAGAATTGAGTGAAAAGGGAACATTCCTCTCTCACTCCCACTCTCTCTCTCTCGTCCTCCCCCGCTGCCACTCCACCCCCTGCTTCCTTCCTGTTCTTATTTTAGCATCTATTGGATGTTTTTCCCACATCCGGCAACAAAGAGAAGCTTGTGCCATATACCAACAGCATGTTCGCGCATGGCAAGCATTCAAGGGCACGATCAAATATTTTCATAAAATTGCTGAAGGTTTCTTTAGTCTGTCTGCAGGTCTCTCGCTCTCTGCATGTGATTGGATCATTTCTGCTTACAGAAGTCTGGAAGGGAAAATTATTTTCCTATAAAATAATATTTTTATAGTGATCATTTTTGACATGAAGCAAAAAACGAGGCATTTACTCAACATTCATTCAAATATTACAGTACTTGTGAAAAGTTTGGACACATTATGATTTTTAAATGTTTTGAAAGAAGTCTCTTCTGCTCACCAAGATGCAGTTATTTGATCAAAAATATAGTAAAACCACTCAAATTGAAATATTACTACAGTTTAAAATATCTGTTTTCTATTTGAATATATTTTAAAATGTAATTTATTCCTATGGTCAAAGCTGTATTTACAGCATCATTACTCCAGTCTTCAGTGTCACAGTATAATATGCTGATTTGCTGCTCAAGAAACATTTCTGATTATTATCAATGTTGCAAACAGTTGTACTGCTTCATATTTATGCAGAAACCATACACTACTATTCAAATGTTTGGGTGTGTGCATGTGTGTTTTAATAGAAATGGATGCTTTTATTCAGCAAATATGCATTAAAGTGATGAAAAGTGACAGTAAAACATTTATAATGTAACAAAAGTTTATATTAAAATATTTTGTATCTTTTTATTCATCAAATAATCCTGGAAGAAAATGTTTCCACAAAACATTAAGCAGCAAAAACTGTTTTGACATTGATAATAAGAACCATTATTAAAAACTGAGCACCAATAACAATTGAGAAGCAAATCAGCAGCAAATGTTGACTGGAGTAATGATGCTAAAAATTCAGCTTTGATCACAGGAATAAATTACATTTTAAAATATAATCAAATAGATTTTTTTTTTTCAAATTGTAATAATATTTCACAATATTACTGTTTTTACTGTATTTTTGAGCACATAAATGCAGCCTTGGTGAGCAGAAGAAATGTCAGTCAAAAACATTATTTTTGACAAGCACTGTATATAATTTCTTTTACATATGCATGCATGTCCAACTTTAGAGATGCTTTTGAATCGTTGAAAATTCATGGGTTGGTTTGATTATTTTTTTTTAAATAAATGCGATTACTTATATATGTTTAACACCAGCATATTTATATGACTCGTTTAGCAAATGTATTATGGTTTCCATGGTGTTTTGCTTATATTTCCTGCTTATACTTCATGCTGATTAAGTTCAGCTATACAGAGAGTGCAAATAATTTTTTTTTTTAGTCCCATGTGGATTCTATTTCTAAATACATTTTTTTTTTCTTGGACAAAGTCTCCATTTATTGATAAATGAGAGTCTCGCTGTGGGTTTGTGTGTGAAACTCGGTCACCTCTGTTGGTGCTTTGGTTCCAAATCCAGTTCTGTCTTCAGAGGATTCACAAACAAACGCACACAATGTATGTGCATACATATCTATATTTATATGACAATACAAATGAGATCAGCCTGGTAAAGAAGATTAGCAAAGGAAATTGTGTTCTCAAATAATGGATGGATTCATGATTTCAGAGCATTTATTAAGTGTTCACAACTATTTAAACACTACGGTTAGGCAAAATACATTTAGACTTTATCAATATTTAATTTTCTGCTATTGAAGTGGAATTTGTCAGAAGAATTTGTAAATATTTAATGTTTCAGTTGCAATTACTGTATGATGTAGATTATAAATCCCTGTTTTTACTCATGGTAACTGTGTTGCCTGGAGAATTAGATACTTATTTACATATAAACAAACAACACAGCTGCTCAGATATTCATTTTAAGAATTTTAATAATAATAAGACAGCTTTATATTTAAAAAATGAACATTTTGAATTCTGCCCTCACTTTGGTGTCTCTCATCCTGAAATTATTCCACATCATATTCAATATGCTGAAACAGAGTGAAACTACAGATAGGAGATGGAAATAGAGTGGAACTACTTACTACTTAGAACACAATACTAATATAAATGTATGGCATATGGTTCTTTACATGTCTGCAATTCTGCATTACACAGCTTTGTAAATAATAAATTCAACATACTGAATATGAATGACCCATAAAACTTAAACAATGCTTTAGAGCACTTTTTTTAGTCGCGGCACCCTTTGGAAATTTTAACAAACTTGTGGCACCCTACAAAATTAATTTTGTCACAATATTTGAATTTCTAACTTCGATATGATAATTTGAAAAGTATAGATATTCGGTACAACAGGGAAGAACTGCAGAATATAATGTCATACAGATATTTTTAATATTATTAAAAAAATTGTCCATCAATGGTGGCAATCAGTAAGCTAATTTCTAATGAAGAGACCAATTTATATGACAGATTTTAATGCAGGCTTTTATACATATGTAAACATTATTTAATTACCATTATAACTAGCTATCTCACAAATTTTTGCTCACTCAGTGTTTTTTTTATTTTACAGTGGGGTAATTTTGGTGCAGTAGCACAAGA
>NW_015507564.1:9484-15738 GCF_001515645.1 Sinocyclocheilus grahami | reverse complement strand
GATCAGCTCTAGGCATGACGAAGCAGATATCGTCCTCTTTTAGAAGGCCAAACAAAGTAGTTTGGCTTTCACAACGAAACACACAGCGTCTTCACGACATGGCGGCGGCAGCAACAAAACTACAGCGAGAATAAAAGTTACGCCTTCTTTCTTTGCGTGAACATTTGGGCGGCGTTATGCAAATCTTCCCACATCGTGACGTAGACATGTGGGGGCGTGTTAGAACGAGCCGTTTTAGGTAGGCGTGGCTGACTCTTAACTTTTATAAAGAATATCTCTTTGGATTTAAGACTTTAGTCTTTGCAACTTTACAGATCTTCTTTATGCACCAAGAGCTTGTAACACTCCAAAGAGAAAGGAAAAATTGAAATCGCATCATATGACCTCTTTAAATATGTCATCTTAGTCTTTCATTAATACGTTTTTCATTTTAAAAGTCACTGATGTAAATATTTATTGTAACACTTTTTTATTATATATGAATCCATATGGTGGTGGTATAAAAAAACGTACTGCATAGGCATGACTGATTTTAGGATCACCAGTCATTTTTACCCCAGACTCCATAATAGCTATAAGGAAGCCATTCTGAACTTTACCTGACTCACTGCTGATAGACTGTTCGTGATGTTCTGTTAAGGTTGTGGCCTTGTGGAATATATTCTAACCAGTGTGATAAAATAGGAAGTACCTTAAGTGGTTGGGTTTTTGTTGCAAAACACATGCACACTTGCCTCAGGCCTCTAATCCAGAAATGAATGTGTCATACAATATGTGTGCTGGTTCCTGAATGTGCATGCTTACATTAACATGCTTGTCATGAAGTTTACAGAATTATGGCTCAAAGAGTCCGAGGCATTATTTTAAATCACAATCAAGCTGGTCCACGCCGATTGTTGCTCTATATAGTGTGCAACATTCAGGTTACGGAAGAAAGATTCCAGTTCATTTTCTCCAATGATCAAACCTCTCGCTGATATGTTCATGCCTTTGAGCTTATTTGATTTTTATTAATGTCTATGGACAAAATGAAAGCTGCTTTACAAAATGGGCAGTCACTGTTACAGTGGAGATTGATTTCAGCAGGATCACATGACTTCTTCTCCACTCCCTGTCTCTCTACCTCTATTTTCCTTGCTGTCTCTTTCTCTCTCTCTCTCTCTCTCTCTCTCTCTTTCTTTCAGCTGTACAATGTAAAGCCACTTTGGAAAGCTGCTTCACACGCAACCAGCCTCACATGTACAAACATGCGCTGATATGGAGACTTGCTGCAACCTTGAACTTGCAGCAAGTAACTTTCAGTAAAGACCCAGCAGCTGTGCAGCGATAACCCGCAGTATGCTTGCTAACAGAGCTGGGGAAGTTACTTGGAAACTTTAGCTGTGAAGTGTACTTAATTGTACTGAATGTGCACTTGTAGAGTACTTTAAATCTGAAACACATATTAAAAAACTGTACTTGTAGATAATATAATATTAATGAAAAGGCCACTTAAGTGTACTTAACTTTCATGACTTTCTTAACACACTTAACTAGACTTTTACAAAATTGCAGTTTGTAATAATGTCAAATTAAAAACATTTCCCTTAAATTACATTTGAAATAATTCTGCTTTTCTTATGCTTTAAATAAGTAACATTAGTTTGATGTTAACTAACATACTAAAGCACATGCAAAGTAACATATTATTTTTGCATTATTCTAAGTAAATGTATTGATATAAATGTACTAAATTGCAACTTCAATATTACAAATGTGTAATTACAGATGTTTAAATACATGACATTCAAGTCTCAGTAGAAAGGACATTTAAGTATATCACAATTTACCATAGATGCTTGTACATTCAACAGCATATCTCGGTGCATTTTAAACTAATTTTAAACTTTTTCATTAAATTGTAAATAACATGCAGTTAAGTGTCTGAAAACATTACATTCAGTTTGCACTAAGAATATTCTTTGAAAGTTTATTATTTGCATAATAAGTGCTCTTTAAAAGCACACTTAAGAGCGCTGATTTATTTATTTATTTATTTTAAAGCTGTTGAAAGTTAAAAGCTGCGTAATCTTATTGTCAAGTTGTTAAAGTATTGCAGACTATCCTCACATATGTGTATATATATCTAAGACATTTCGATTTTTCATTACATGACCACTTTAAGATACTGTTTTTCTCATTGGAAAAGTAGCTGCTTTGAAAACAACTAAAATACTTTAATGCTACTGAAAACGTGCTGAATTTTAGTTATTCCTCAGCTGCATGCTATTGCCGTTGATTTAGCCTCGCTGATTTGTGTGAACATTTCTTTGTGTTGTACTTTTGCACAAGCTTCAATGGTAAACACATGGAGTTTAGGACTCATAAAGTCCTATATTTTTTGGTGTCATCCAATCCGTCCTCTGCTAAATTCTCACACTTGCTGTCAAAAGAGAGAGGTTTTGGCTGCGTGACAGCACCAGAAACCCAACAATTTGCTAGCCACAACAATGGCGGGTCACAACCACTGAATCACTCCAAACACACTATCACTCCGAGCGCAGCTCAGTAAATGGCCGCTTGTTGATAGATGGTGAGGTTAGAAGTTGTTTTGTATGTGGGCCTCTCTTTTCCCATGTTCTTGGCTGTGGGACCTCAGCCTAGGTTTGTGCATGCGGCTGCCAATATTGGTCTACAGGCCTTAGTCGGAATTTCAGAAGTGTGTGGGAGTTGAGTGGAGTTCAGTTCCTACTGCGTTCCCTCTCTCTCTCTCGCATTGTGAAATCATCTCATAATGGGCTCCTTTGTTGGGTTTCTTAGCCCATATGTGGTTAATTGAAGGAATTGTTGTGCTGTCCTAAAGTCAGTCAACTGCTTGAATGTTGTTTAAAATAGTTGGGAGCGAAGCCAGACCGTACGGTGAGCTGAGTCCGCTGTAAACTTTAGCATCGTGACAGTAAGCATTTTTAGTTTTAAGCTCGGGAGAGGATTTTACGGCTGAGATCCGCACGGAGTGCGTTCCAAAAATAGCTTGTACTATTTCTCAATTTTCAGGCTTTTTGCATTAAGCGCACAAACTTGTCCATCGTTCTCCTGTTGGTTATGAAAAGATGTTTTGTTGAACAAGAGATCTTGTTCGATTTAGAGACATAAACAATAGTGTCTGAGCCCAGAATTAACCCCTGTGTCCCATGTTCCCACGGGAGATTAACTGCATTCTGATTTGAATGAAGCGTTCAGGGATGCATTATGGGAACTTCAGGCACTTTGAGCAGAATCATAATGCAACAAATCCAAAGTGCAAACATTGTCCCGCATGTCGATTACAAGCTTTCAGAACTATTTGGAATTGGAACTATTAGGATTTTTTAAATGATTACATTTTCTTATTTATTTGAGGAAGATCACTTTGCTGCCATCTAAAAAAATCCTACATTATGAAGTTGAAATGTATAATGCTAAAATAATAAAAACAACACAATTACATAAATATTGTACGGTGGCCCAGTAGTGCACAACACAACGAAATCTCCACAACGCATAGGACTAATTTAGTTGTGTTGTGACTTGTTTCTGTTGCGTTGCAGCTTGTTTCCGTGGTGTTGTGCTAATTTCGTTGTGTTGCGGCTTCATACTTTGTGTTTGTTAGACATTACTGGAACATGTTTATAGTTTGCCATTTGATTTAGTGTATACCAGCATTCAGTTCAGCATAGGTACAATTAGATTTATTTATGTATGTATGTATGTATGTATGTATGTATGTTTTTTTTTTTAATGTTCACCAAGGCTGCATTATTTGATAAAAAATACAGTCAAAAACAGTAATATTCTAAAATATTTTCAATTTTATTTGTATTTGTCTTTTTCTATAATAGCAAAGCTGAATTTTCAGCAGCCTTTACCTGAGTCTGAAGCCTTTACCCGAGATGAAATCATGCATTTTCTTTTCTTTTTTGTTGAAAAAAATAAATATATATTTTTTCAATGTGTATTGTGCATATTTAAAAATCAGATTTGCTTAATGAGATTTAGTGAAGTGCATCTTTTATACTGCACTTTGTACAGCCTTTGTGGCTCATTTGAGATCAGCTATGCAGCGGGGTTTTTTTTGTGGTTTCTGACTGCATTCACATGAGGGAAGCTGGTCCTGGATCAGCACAACAGAAAAAAAAAATACCTCAATCAGGATTTTCCCCACACAATCCTGCTGGGCCAAGCTATATGCCTGAAATGATTTAGTGGTCAATAGCATGGCTTATCTGAGCCATATGAGGGTGTTGGAGGGAAAGCCAGATGTTGAGAGAGCGAGAGAGAGCAGGAAACAGCTCGGCATGCCACAGGAGTCGTCTTTTGAAAACAGGAAGGCAACTTGTTCCCTGCTTATGGGCCGTTTCCTGTGGCAAGAGATTGGGGTGGGGGGGACTGTGGGCTTTGACATTTTACTGAGAAGGTGTATATCTGGAAATGACCATTTATGGATAGAAGAGGAAGCTGGACTGACCAGTTGGCAGCTTTTGCCCCAATACCACTTTTTTTTTTAAATCAAGTAGCAGTTTTTATTTACACAGTCATTGCAGTTGTACTTTAACTCATTTAAGTCATTGTAAAAAAATAAAAATAAATAAATGTGAATTTTACAGTAAATAGCAGCTGTGGTTGTTAGAACTTAACCGTAAGCAATACAGCAGTATCATTTATAAGTTTATAGATTAAACTTAAATTTACAGTAAATGTTAATTTCATTAACTTAAGTAATGTTGATACTGAAATAAGTTAAATATCAATATATGGAAGATGCACTGTGTCATAAACACAAATACAAAACACCATCATGGTAAAATAGATGACACTAGAGAATAATGTGATAAACATTCATTTATCAACATAAGATATAGCATAAAACCCAAATGTGCATTACTGATAAGGGGGGAAGCATCAAACGTAACGTTTTTGGGAATGTCAATTCAAAATTGTTTCTGCACCATTTTTTAAATAATTTATTGAGAGTGACGTGGCTCCTGTAAAGTATGTTAATGCTTATGCCACCCTTGAAATGTCATTGCACTTGATAAGAAAATACCACATCAAGCATATTAAAAAACTAAATATAAAAAAGGGGTGGAAGAATTCAGCAACAGCAGAAATAGTGTTTAAAATGAAGACAAACGGGGCAGCTGTATTTATACACGTACTAAGCACAAAAAAAAAGTACGTCTTGCGTCATTTGTCTGCAGATGCCATTTAATTTGATATTGTGTTAGTTTAGTAGTATTGCGTTAAAGTTTCCACTTTTTGAGGCCACTGTGTTTCAGGGCAAGAGATCTGGGATAAATAACAGCACCTCTATTGTGCTTGTAATTTACAGTTCTGTGGTGCAACTGAGAGCCTTTATCATCAAGCTCTCACTATTGAAAGACTGAACACAGCTGTTCCTGCAGCTTAACAGACTGAGCTCTGCTGGCATGGCATGAGCTTTAGCAGAGTAATCTGTTATACTTCCTATCAGGGTGCAGCTTAAAATATGATTTTCATTTCCCCTCCTACACGCTCAGTCTCATCTAGCAGATTCTTTCTCCTCCTGTCTCCCATCTCTGCTCTTCTGCACATGGCTCAGTTACCAGAAGACTTTCCTTAGCCAAGCATCGCCATTGCTCATATTTAGGGTTGTGGATTAGGCAGACCTTTCAATCTGAGGAAAAAAAGGGACAAAAGCTGTCACTGGGTTTGTGCCCTTTCAAAAGACACACCTGTGTACCATATTTGCCCCTAAAGGGTGCATTTTAATACCTTAAATGTATATATTTGTATCCGAAGTGTACCAACCCAGTTTTTGTACCTTTTTTTCCTGAGAGTGTTAATATTAGTGCTCCAGACCTTCAATCAAGCAGCTTAAATGTATTTAGAAAAAGTGTGGTATTATTAGATTTTTGTCTATTGGATGATATAGCAGGTAAACTAAACTTATTTAATATAATAAACTTATATTAAAGATTTAGGGTCCATAAAAAGTGATGGACCAATTTATCTTTTATACAGTTAATCGTCTGATATTTGGCCACTCTGAAATTGTCGGCATAAATCAATGCTTATAACGCATATAATATAATTTTTTTTTTGTGAATGTTGTGGAAAACAAGTGTTAAATTCAGCAAATTCCTGTATGCCTCATTTACTGTCATTAAATGATGATAATAATGCTAATTATATAATACATTGCATTTATATGACCCCCTTTACACATATGTGACCCTGGACCACAAAACCAGTCTTTA
>NW_015507564.1:8275-9332 GCF_001515645.1 Sinocyclocheilus grahami | reverse complement strand
TTTGGCTATTGCTACAAATATACCCCAGCGACTTAAGACTGGTGTAATGTGGTGTATAATAAACAGAATATAATTTCATCTGCATTAATCTCTAGATATGTGTCGGCATCAGTCATTGAAAAACTCATATTGTTTGACTAACCGTAGACTTATAATAGGACTCTTTTGACTTGTGCCAGTCAATAACCACCTAGCGACCACCCAGAACACCTTAGCAATTTAATATCAATACCCTGGTGACCTCAGTATCATTTGAGGAACATTTAGATGGGCAGATCGTGACTAAACGCACACAGCAGTACTGTATCTGCACAGGCCCACGTTTGATGTGGTTTTCACACATTTGTCAGAATCATCTCTGCGCTGGATAATGAGAGCGAAACGAGACTGCAGAAGAGATTAATCTCTGTTCTCAAGCCTGCTGAGGTGCATTCATGCAAATGAGCACCAGTGTCAGAGCTCTCACTAAATTAAACCTTTTCAGCCCGAGTGGAAGGATCCCGGGCCTGTCTGACAGATCGCTGCGAGAGCATCAGTCGAGAAGAGCTCCGAGAGCTAGTGGGAGGTCTTTCTCTCAACAGGGCTAGGTCTAGAGAAAATGTTAGCTGTAGTGTGTTATAGAAACAAAGAAATTAAACACCCAACTAGCACACAAGGGCAGGAAATGCCCACTGAACCTGGAGAACAGAGGTCTTTTGTAGCAGTCATTGTGAAGGAGATAGCATAGTGCTTTTGTTCAGCACAGCTCAGTCAAGCAGCCTGTACCACCCCCACCTCCCTGGCAGCGTTTTCCAGCCAGTGGAGCTGCACATGGCCTATATTTCACATTAGTGTGTCTCTTTTACCAAAGACACAAATCCATCATTAGGAGATTCAAGCGTTTGCTGCTTTTGCACTTGCTTGATTTGGGTAACCGGGCTGAAATAATGATGATACTTAATTTCAAAGCTGTAGTAGTTATTGTATTTCAGCATTTTTAGAGATTCCCAAATCTCTCTCTCTCTCTTAATGCTTAAAGGTTCATAACGAAGAAAAAAAAATTCTTGAAAAAAAAAAA
>NW_015507564.1:3178-3444 GCF_001515645.1 Sinocyclocheilus grahami | reverse complement strand
CCATGCCCAAGACGAGACGATGCCTCTAGTCAAGTGGGCCCGTACTCCAATGGGGCATTGAAGGCCCAAGGAAGAGTATGTTAGCGAGATGTAGTCTACTATCCATCTAGAGAGTATTTGCTTCATGACCGGAAGCCCTTTGGTGAGGTTACCGAAGCTGACAAAGAGTTGTTCCGACTGCCTATATAGATATATAGATTCTCAGAGCTCTGACGGGGCAGGTAACCGTGCCTTGGTTTCAGGACGACTTTAGTGTCGTTAGGCCC
>NW_015507564.1:0-1533 GCF_001515645.1 Sinocyclocheilus grahami | reverse complement strand
GTCGCCATAGGCTCGTGCAGCTCCACTGCCTAGCCATTGGTTCGTGTTTTAATACACTGCATGAACCAATGACCGTGCAGTTTCACTGCGTGAATGAAGAAGGCTTCAGTTCAGAAGAAAAAAGGCTTCCCCCCCATATGCGTCTAGCAAGACGCAGTACGAGTGTAGGATCGAAAGGGAAATATACTTGCAGATATATTAATTAAACAAAAGGCCACTTATGTGTATTTAAAAAGAGCACAATTTCATTAATGTTAGACACACTTTAATACACAAGTATATTTTTAAAATATGCTTTGTAATAGTCAAATTAAAAGTTTTACTTTAAAAAAACATTTTAAATCACAGCTTTAATGATATTTTGTCATTCTTAAAAGAAGTACTTGATTTTAATAATGTAAGTGACCAAAGAAATCCAATTCAGTTTGCACAAAAATTTAAACAAAATGCCGACATTGAAGGCAAGATGACAAACAAAGCAAAAATGTACAACTTTTCCTGAAATCATTGCCGAAAACAGCCGTATTCCCAAAGCTGGGAACCCCAATGAGCTCTGCACACATTATTTAACTATTTCTTCTTTTCCACACTACGAGTCTGTCAGGTCCAGAAAAAAGAGGTGCTGAGGACATACATATTGCTTTGTTGACTTGTAAATGCGGTCAGCTCAGCTCTGGATCTCTGGGTTCTTGCCGCAGAGGTTCTGGTGAAGTGGGCCACCGTGTGATTGTGCGATTCAGCACAGCCGTCAACAGACAGGGGAAATGAGATGCTGTGAGTTACTGTTTAATAACACACGGCCCATAGTAAACATAATGGATGCTTGACTTCTTCAAAGAGCTGTATGATCGTCCCTCTCGTTCTGTCTCTCTTGCTCTCTCTTTTCCTCCGAGGCTTCCGTGATGGAGCTGCGTGCCTCTCTTTTCTCCCCCCGCTCCCTTTTTCATATGCTGCTGATCATTCTATTCTTTTCCTCCCTTTTTCTCTCCAGGGAACTGCCTCAATCTCTGAGAGCGAACGTTCTGCTCTTTTCGTGCGCCGCTGCAGGCATCTCTCTTATTTAGTATGCACACGTACATACATCAAATCGTTTTATCATAGACGTGAAATCACGTACACACATGCACAGACACCCACAAAGCAAAGCAGTGCTAGATCTGTATCAACCGCGCTTGTATCCGACAGTCTGTTAAAGGAATATTTTGCTCAAAAAAGAAAAATCTGTCATCTTTTACTCACCCTCAACCTGCTATGATGTTCTTTTTTTCCCACAGAACTCAAAAGGAGAACATTTTTTTTATGCAATTATAATGAACCTTGAAAAATATAAAATCATTTCATTTATTGCTGTATCCCATATTCGATGGTTTTTGTGAGGAACAGAGCAATATGCTAATTACTTGACAACTATTCTAGCTTTTCTAAGTTCATGTGAGAAGAAGCAATGTCCCATTTTTGAAGTGGTTCACAAACGTGGTGTGAATGATTCATTCCCAAATTGTATGTACACTCTTTAAAAAATGATTTTTTTTT
>NW_015507563.1:60011-62384 GCF_001515645.1 Sinocyclocheilus grahami | reverse complement strand
GACGAGCGCAAACGTTAGTAAATCGCGTTGCGTGATTCATTTTAAAACTCTCCTCCCATAAATTTTGCGTCTGAGGGAAACTCCTACAAATGCATATTCAATAATGTCAGTTGTAAAAATAACTGTCCATGCCTTTTCAGCGCTAATTCTTCACTGTGCGTCTTTAGTAAATCTTGACAGTACAATTTTAGCGCCAAAAGACGGTTTGTGCTGGCGCAAGTTGTTAGTAAATCTGGCCCTTTATAGCAGCTGAGGCATAATGCAAAAGCAAACATTTCTGTTACCAATGCCTTTGTAGTAAAAAATACTCTATTTGCAGTTAGAATTAATTAATTTATTCCACGGTTGACAATTATTGATGAAAATGTGAATAAATTTAGCTAATAATGACTGCACCTTTAGACACTTAGAAGAAGCTGTGACAAAATGCAAAAGCAAACATTTACCAATGCCTTTGTAAAAATACTCTATTTGCAGTTAGAATGAATTAATTTATTCCACAAAAGGTAAACATCCAATAACGGGACGGTTACTGACTTGCATTCAGCTGTTCATGTGGTTTCGACATGGCTGCCACCATGAGGAGACCCTTTCCATGTAAAACAAAAAGTTTTTGTTAGACTACTAATATGACAGGAGCTTTCATCTCATCTAAAAAAAAGATATATTTCAAAAGTACTTTAATGAAGGTGCTCAAAACTATTAATTTACATACACTTTTTTGGGGGGATTGCACCTTTAAGAGGCAGCATTGAACAATACTTGAAAGCTATTAGTCTAGGAATGATTTTTAGCTGTTGCCATGTCTGCTAGTGTGGTTGCAATACTAACAGCCCGAATGGGGATGAGACTGATCAGTTATGACAGATTTCAGCTATCACTGCACATTCAGGGTGCCAGTCTGATTAGCAACACTCAATATAAAGTGAAGAAGGGTAAGGGTGGGGGTTAGAGAAATAAGCTGCGCTCGTTGACGAAGCCACACAGTAATCTGCTCCGTGTTATAGCAGCTTCAGACAGCATCGCTTTAGATGTTGTTCCATCTGAGAATATATTTCAGCTAATTAAAATGTCCTGCTGGTTTTTACCACTGGGCCACTGGGGGGCTATGTGGGTTGCACTCACCGATAAGGCAATTATCAGTCTTTATGTTCTACCCACTGAAATGTTTTTAAGTTTTTAATCAAACAAAAGGCAGGCCTTCTTGCCCAAGTGCACTGTAGATAGATGCATTTTTCTTGGCACATGCTACTTCCTTCACACTTGATAAAACATATCAAGGCCGGGCAGCACGGTGCCCTTGACTGCTCTGGATCTGTGGGCATGCTGGAGGATAAGATAAAGACCAGTGAAGGTCACCCTGTTATAGGGGGTTCATGGAGGTGCCCTATTTAGGCTGAGCTGAGATCAGTTCTGCCATTATTTAACAATAGCTGCTGTTGAAAAACAGGGTAGCTCTGTGTCAGGGAAAAATGTTTGCCAAAAAGAGAAAATAAGAGGCAAACCTTTTAGATAAAGGTGCCTGTCCTTTAGGAAACAGCAAACAGAGTCTGAGGATTTTTTTGTTTTGTTTTGTTTTTCATTTTTTCATTCAACACAATAAGTGAGAATATGCATATTTGGTGGAAAATGTCACACTGTAGAAGGTCTGCAGAACTGCCATTGTATAAGGCAATAAAATAAAATAAAATAATAAAGGCTTATAAAAGATATAAAAATAAAATATAAAAAGTAAAGGCACTGCTAAAACATCTGCTGTAATTTAACAAAAATTAGTGATATATTTTAATTGCAAAAATATTATATATACACTATATATTGACACCATCATTCAAAGTTTTGGGTTATGTTTTTTTTTTAAAAAGAGGTCTTATGTTTAACAAGATTATATTTATATGACCAAAAATACAGTTGAAAATTGTATTATTATGAAACGTTATTATTTAAAACAACTTTTCCATTTTTCTAATTAGCTGATTTGATGATCAAGAAATGTTTCTTATTATTATCAGTGTTGACAACAGTTGTGCTGCTTAATATTTTTGTGGAAATAAATTATATTACATGCAATTTTCAGGATTCTTTGAACAGATCTTTCAGAAGAACAGTATTTATTTGAAAGTGAATTTCTTGAAACATTATTCTTTTTTACTGTCACTTTCAGTCAATATATTGTAGTTTTTTCGATTTAATGATATAAAAAAAAAAAAAAAATATATATATATATATATATATATATATATATATACAGTGGGTACGGAAAGTATTCAGACCCCCTTAAATTTTTCACTCTTTGTTATATTGCAGTCATTTGCTAAAATCATTTAAGTTCTTTTTTTTTCCTCATTAATGTACACACAGCACCCCATATTG
>NW_015507563.1:52237-53998 GCF_001515645.1 Sinocyclocheilus grahami | reverse complement strand
AAGTAAAACATGCAGGTCACCAAAGCGATAAAAGATAATTTCCTCTAGAATGAACAGCTCCTTATTGCTATGGTGACACTGGCAGAGAGTTTGCGCTGCTGTTGGGTGCTATATGCCATGCTTTGTTTATAGTGGGTGTGTGATATAAGGAACTGTCTCAATAATGTTCCTACGAGGCTAACAATTTCACTTTCTGTCTTTCTCTCTCGCTGGTTCGCTGCCAAACACAAAGTAGCGAGCATCTAGCTAACTGACTCTCTCTCTCTTTTTCTCTCATCCACTCTTTCTATCCTCTCTTTTTTTCTTTGAGAAAGCCTTTGAAGTTAGCAGGGGGGCCTGTGCTCTCGCAGTGATGGTAACGAATGATACTTTAAGCGATTCTTTTTTATCCAGGCGAGCTTAATGAAAGATTAATGGGTTTGATATTTTCCTTGTTTATGTTTTATTTAAAAAGTAAGCCGTGGTCCTTGGAACCTGTTAAAACGCTCCTTGGCAGAAGCAGTAATGATTTTATGGATCACAGTGAGACTCTCATCTTTTGAACACACAAAAGAAAGTCAAAGCTGTTGATTTGACTCTCGTGTCTCGGTGTGTTGACACACTACTCTCGATGAACACAGTGTCATGAGTCACAATTACACTTAACTTTAGTCATTTAAACATATTTACTCATTTCATAGCATCAGCACCTGTAGAGGAATGAAAAAGATGACCACAATCCAAATCTTTTTTAAGGCAAGTCAGTTCACTGAGCGGCCGTCTTGGTTACACCCCCAGGCAGCTACTTTCTAACTAAGCAATATGCACACAAGTACCCTATACTTCAGTGAGAAAAGACCAAGGTGTCACTGTTTCGTTATACTTCACCTGACCTGTAGATGACAGCATGGAGACAGTTTAACATCCCTGAAAACCTCTGTAGTTCTATTTAGCCTTGACAGTAACTGACTTTTTCAAGACAAGTAAAAGCTTTTAAAAAATCTCTTTTTTTACTGATGTATTTTATGATGTTTTATGATTAATATGAAAATATATTGATCTTGTTCTAACCACAGAGCTTACTTCGGGCGTTTAACCAAAAACCCATTCAAAAACGCATTGACTTCAGGCACTTGAAGTGCTGAAAGTGCTTGTTTTGGCCCTCAAAAATATGTAATTTCTCACATACTTCCCTACTATATAGTAGGCGAAAAACAGTAGGTGAAGAGTATGTCCAAATTTACAGTTCATAAAACAGAAAGCAAAAAGTACCCAGATGACCTACTGCTTCTAGCGAGATTCCAGTGGGCACTTTATTATCCCATAAGGCCACGGGGGAGGATTTGTGAATGGCAGTGAAGTGCCGCAACTGATGCTGGTGGGCCACATGATAATGACAACGTGACGAATGTAGTACATCCAGATTACATTCATACTACGCGCATTCATACAACATAGTAGAAGTACTTATTCAAAAGAAGTACCTACTACAATTTCAGACACTTCCTAGTGGGCACACCAATTAGTGCAGTTAAATACAGCTTAAATTTTAAAAACATATTTTAAATTACCAATGAAAATTGAATTATAAATTTTGGTTCTTTGATTCAAGCTAATGCACATGTGCATTTTGGAGCAATAAGACGAGCTTTTACCAACCAGGCGTCCTACAGCTGCCATATTGAACATTACAATACCTCCCATTCATTTTTCTACAAGTGGTTTATCTATTCATTTACAATAGTGGTATTGAGCGTTGTTTTTAGTTTAATGGAGAAGCAC
>NW_015507563.1:14510-52227 GCF_001515645.1 Sinocyclocheilus grahami | reverse complement strand
GAATGAACCAAATCCCCTACAATGTAGCTTCCCAAAGCTATATAAAAGAGAAGACTGATTTAGAATGAACCGATTCACGAATCATTTAGACTGTCCAGCGCTACATATTTAAGTTCACATTACCTCAGCAGTAATGTGAACTTATTTGGTTTCACTAAACAACTTAAAATGTGTCTACCTTTACACTTTAGCACTGATATTTACAATAAAGTATGTCTTATATGATGACTGTAAACGGACACTTAAAAAAGACTTGCTAACTTTACATTGTAAAATGCCTGACATGGATAACAACTCATCCAATGATCATCATACCTTACTTTTGCTCCAATTGGCACCCTAAGAGCATCATAACCTGACCCGCTTTACCAGCATGGACTATAGCTGCACAAGCCCATATCTCTCCCAGTCTGGCACAGCTACAAAGCGGGCACTCCAAGCAGCTCGTATCAGACTGGCACAGGTGTGATAGCTGAAGCGTTTGCCCATTCTCCGGTCTGTGAGCCAAATCAAAGCAAGAAACCCAGCTTCCAGTCCATTACAGCTGCAATGCATAACATGTTGAGAGGCGTGTGAGAGTCCTGTGAGGATGGGGGTCTGATTTACATTTTTAATGATACATGGAGTTAAAGGTTCAAAGGGAAGCACTGTAGAGAAAGAGGTATGGCTCATGCTACTAAATTCATGCTGCTCTTGAGGGAAAAATGTAGGTCTAGTTATAGCGTTAAGTGAGCAGCTGTTACTGTTTCCTCTTAACTAGTGCCAGCTCTGTTAGTCCAAAGTGTGTGTTGTGTGCACATGTGTGAGTGTGTATTTGTACACAAAAAACTACAGAAGGCCAAAGGGTTATGGCTTGCCTTCAGGTATTATTATCATACTTTTATCACACAATTCTATTTGATTTCTTGCTCCTTTACTGGAGGTCACATTCTCTCATCACATTTCTTTCTTTCTTTCTTTCTTTCTTTCTTTCTTTCTTTCTTTCTTTCTTTCTTTCATAGAAAATCGCATGCATGATGGTAATAGACTGATTTTTGAGGTTATCAAACATGTTTGGTATTTTGAGCCGATTTTAGAACACAATGTTTTCACTTGTCATACATTTCATGTTTTTGCATGAGTTTGTTGTGATTCTCAATTGTGTAGTGTATGATGCCCAGTTTTTTCCTCCATAACTATCTACAAAGATAGCAGGTATATGGTAGTGTTTTAAAAATCTGTTCATATTCACGTAGTGTATTTAAGGATGGGAGGGTGATGAATGTATAGCATTTCTCTGTGTGTGTGAGTACACACATACAAATGTTTGGGGTCTTTAATATTTTTTACGTGTTTGAAAAAAGTATCTTATGGTCATCAAGGTTGCATTTATTTGATCAAACATACAGTACAAGTGTAATACTGTGAAATATTATTCAGATTTAAAATAACTGTTTGCTATTTGAATATACAGTATTTTAAAATGTAATGTATTCCTGTGATGACAAGATGATTTTCAGCAGCCTTACACCAGTCTTAGAGTAATGGCTCTTTAATGAATATTAAGTTCAACAGAATTGCATTAATCAAAATAGAAATCTTTTGCATAAAAGTCTTTACTATCAAGAGGATCAATTTAATGCATCCTTACTTGACTATAGTTTAGGGACAAATTTATCTGCAAAAGTAAAAACGTATGTAGATTTGAAGGCGTAGGCGTAGTTATTTCAACCTGTGTGAACCCCCTCTTGTTAAAAGGTCAAATCTCTGAATATCAATGAACTGCTTCTATCCAAATTGACCCCTTTAACTAGGAGTCCAAAACTAGCATGTAGTTCCATCTGATGCGTCATCAACCTCCTCTGAACTCTTCTGTCTTCTATAGGACCTTGTTAAGAGACAGATGCTCACTATTGTCATTACTATCAATGAAACATTTCAGATTCTGCCCTATTTAAACCACCAATAAATATAAGTAAATCTGTTGCATCGATTATGTGACTCTATGTACAGACGATCAGATGTTGAAGCTCAGGATGCTCTTTCTCAAATCATGCTGGAAAACATAATTGTCATGTTTTATACAAACTTGTGGAGTTCATGCATCTCAAGGTCTGCTGTCATTAAAGCAAAAGAGTGGCAAACCAGATACCAAGACATTCTGACATTCATTTTATTGTTTCAGTTAATCTTTTACGTAAAATTATTATGCTAATAATATAACTTGTAATGAAAAAAAGTATATAAACCATAAGATATACACAATAGAAGCATTCAGACTGTATGACGCCTGTGTATGCGCATGCATAACCAAACACATATACGTCATTCCTAGTTTGTATGTCATTGTTACAGTCATAAATCCAAGGATTACATTGCTCAAAGCCTCAGACTAGTAAAACAGCTGTTTTGATGTTTAGATAGCGGCACTTTCGTCTGTTTGTGTGAAGCATGAAGGCCACAGGATTCTCCACTAAGATCAGGGAAGTGGCTCATGAATCTCATGCATTAGCATGCCAGTGTACATGTGTGTACATGTGATCTCCTGCTTTGGTGTATGAATTTGCCACTACATGTATATCCAAATACTCATGCTTATGTATATGATTTGACGCTGCACATAATATCCATGCTTACACACACATGGTTTATTTTGCCATAGTGCTTTAGATTCAGCATGCAGTTAAAGCACAAGCTATCGACCCCATTCCATCTGTACTGACATCTATCCTCAGGAAACCCACACCCGATCTCCCTAAAATTAGCCTGATTGTTCAAATCACAACAAAATGCACATCAGATATAGCGGAAGAGTTATAAAAAAAAGCGCTCCTACTAATTCTGCAGTATATAGTACAATATTTAAAAAAAAATTGTTCACCCAAAAATGAATATTTGCTGAAAATGTACTCACTCTCAGGCTATCCAAGATGTAGATGAATTTGCTTCTTTATTGGAAAAGATTTGGAGAAATTGAGCATTTCATCACTTGTTCATCAATGCATCCACTGCAGTGAATGGGTGCCGTCAACGAGAGTCCAAATAGCTGATAAAAACGTCACAATAATTCACACGACTCCAGTCCATCAATTAATGTCTTGTGAAGCTAAGAGTGTTTTTAATAAACAAATCCATCATTTATGGATCCAGAATCCACAAACGTATTTATTTAGAACTTTTTTGGACTGCTTCTGCTTGTAAACGGTGTTTGATCTATGCATATTTCTCTCCTGATTCATACGAGATGACTTTTTTACTGGAGCAAGTAATATTATGGATAGAGGACTCATATTTTAGCCACAGTTTGAAGATAAAAACATTTTAATGATGGATTTGTTTATTATAAACACACAGCTTTTTACGTCACAAGACATTAATTGATGGATTGGAGCCATGTGGATTATTGTGATGTTTTTATCAGCTGTTGGACTCTCATTCTGACGGCACCCATTCAATGCAGAGGATCCATTGGTGAGTGAGCAAGTGATACATTTCTCCAAATCTATTCTCATGAAGAAACAACCTCATCTAAATCTTGTATGGCCTGAGTGTGAGTACATTTCAGCAAATGTTCATTTTTGGGACTATTTTTCAACTATTCCTTATGTTAAGATATACTATAAATACATTATAATCCAAATGTAATGTTTTTTTTCACAATAACTGGGTGCTACTAGCTGAATTAAACATGCAAAGAGGTCACATGACAAAAGTAGTGTGGTAGGATATTGCTATTTGAGTTTTTTTTTTTAAATGACAATATAAAATTTACTGCATAGTATTCTGTAAGTAATTAACTAATGTTTCTTTCTGAACATACCCTGTGACATGGATAGACAAAGAGCAGGAAACAAAGAACATTTGTTAAGTTTGATATTGCTCATAGCATTTTCTCCTAATTGTCTCCAGTTGTGTCCTTGCACTGGGTAAGAGGAAAGAGGACAGTCATGGACCACTGCAGGGGAACACATGTTTTGTGTTGTTCGTGTGGATTTGAGTGAACTAATCTTGCCCAATAAATGCTCTTGCTGTTCTCGTGGGGATTAAAACTATTTCTAAACAGTTTAAATCAACAAAGACATCTAAAATCAAAGCCATGAGCGAGTGGCAGTCATAAAGATCTATATTGCAAAAGACGGGTGAAAATGTCTCTAGCTTCATTTCTTGCAATTGTGACATCCCACGATGTGACTTTATATTTCAACAGTTCTGACTAATTTTATTTTTCACTCTAAGGCGTAAAGTACGTATACACAGTAGTTTGTGAAAATCAATCTTGTATCTGACTTCTAAGCTTACAATTCCTCCAATAAGTTTTTTGGGAACTGTAACTCTGTTCACTGTTCAGGTGCCCAACCTTATAAACAGTTTAATGTCTCCTCAGTCTCAAACACTAATTATGTCTTTAAAAATGATGTCTGAGTTTTGACAGTGTTTTTCACGCTAGAGTTATGACACAGCCTGGCTGGCATGTCACAGCCTGCAGGTACTTCAACATTAACCAAACTTTTTTTCTTTTTTTTTTGGACTGCACTTGAGACCATGTTATGTTTTGTAGAAAGGGGAAGCAGGTGTTCTCTTTGTGTAAATGGGCGGCAGATTTTGCCCTTAGTAAAGATTTCCTCTGTTTGTGGTTGATGTTATATCCAAATGATGGTCTTTTTTGGAAACACAATGAAGACAACACCCCCTCAGCACGAATGGCAAATAATTTCTCATCCGTTACAATGCTTTCATGGCTACGCTGACATGAGGAACAAAACATGTCTTGGAGGTTTGAACTTTGCGGTTGTTGATTTTGGGAGAGTCAGATCGGTGGGTAGGAGGTTCTTCTGAAAGAAAAGGAAATCAAGTCATGCGTAATGTTTGCTTGTAGAACTGTGCATAACGTGTCTCTCAGCACTTTACTCTTTTATATGATATTATATGGATATTATGATAATGATAGGTATCTAATATGCTATAAAAAAATTTCCTTAATGTCTACCAGGGAACTTTGTGAGCGTTGTTGACCTCTGTTTCTCTTTCACAGGTCTTTGACATGTTAACCCTTTGGAAACATGAAAACTGCTCAAAGTTTTAAATAAACTTATGCAAAAGCATATTACATTGAATCACACACTACAGTTTAAAGCAAGCAAGTGCCAGCAATTTCATGTTATTGAAAATAAAAAAGAATCAAAAAGCAAGTAATTGAGAAACAATTATAATTTTCAATTTTTTAAAATTTGTTTTCACTTTTATTAAAATGTTCATGGGTTTTTGTCATTTTAATGAAATATGTTTATATTTTTTATTATATTTTCCAGTTTTAGTTATTTAGTGCAAAAAGTTATATTAAATGAAAATGAGAAATGTTGCCTTGGCAACTATATGAAATATATTTTTAAAAAATATATATTTATTAAGTTTTAGTTTTAGCTTTAGTTAACTATAGCCTAATAATAATCCTGTTTTACACTTCCTGCAGAGAATTTGAACGATGTCAGTGTAAGCTAAATTAAGTTTTTAACTGTGTTGTGGGTTTTTGCTAAACTGTAATTTTTTATTATTATTAATTATTAAACATTATTGAAGTAGGTTTTACAAGGAAATACTATTTCAGGCTTTCTACTTCAAAATGTCATGTTTAATTCAATGTGTTACTTGTCTTTTGTTCTAATTAATTGTACTAGCAATTACTGAGAGAAAACTGTTTCTGCACTATTGTTGTTTGTGTGTGTGCATGTAGCAAAGTTGCACAATATTTTTAGTGATCTTGCATAGATAGGGTCACATAGAATTGTTCAAAATCTTCTTCATAATAAACAGAACAAGTTGACCCTCTGGCATTTAAGCATTTTAACAGAATTGTTTTATTCAAAGCAACTTTGAATGCATTGCAATTCCCTGGGAATTGAACCCATGACCTTGGTATTGCTCACACTGTGCCGTTTGTGCATCGGGCTGCCTTTGTCATCATCTGACACCTCCTCTGCACATCTGTATCTGTGTCTGTAAGTACAGGGTGTTCAAGCATGACAAAAATGAGACCAGAACTGCACAAGTCGGCAGTAAATCACAAATACTGCATGTATACTTGCTCCTGCCTGGAAATCACAGACTCTTTGAGGAGCCTGAGTGGTGTAGCACAGATTATATGGTCAGAAAAATGTGTGTGGGTTTTCCCAAGGATGCTGTGTGGGAGAAAATGTTTCTGTGAACATATAAGACCCTTTCGTGTGTGTGTGGAGCATGGAGACTCATCTCCTCCATAAGCAACAATGAGCTCCTGAGCTCTGGAATTCAGATGGCTTTTCATTTTCTGGGCACTTTGCAGGATTAGAAAGAGGGGCAGATTAGTGTGTATGTGTGTGTGTGTGTGTGTTTTCGGGGGATTAGAAAGGGGCACATTAGACCTTTACAATCCCACAATCATGCTCTGCTAAATCACCATGGAAGACATCCCGCTGCCATCTGATGCACACATACACAAGCACTCACATCTTTTCAAACTCATAATCATTAAGAAGAAATTCCTGCAAAGTATTTTCTATTATTTATCTATGGAAATAAATCTCCACATCACTAAATAAATCATGTTCTGACTCTAAAATTTGATTTTTATACAGTTGTTGTCAAATGCAGATAAATGCACAGATGTGAACACATAGAATTATAATTAATAAAATATTTTTTGAACACTGGTGTTTTGTATCACACGCTGATCTATCTATCTATCTATCTATCTATCTATCTATCTTTCTGTCGGTCGGTCGGTCGGTCGGTCGGTCGGTCTGTCTGTCTATCTATCTCTATCTTTCTGTCTGTATGTCGGTCGGTCTGTCTGTCTGTCTGTCTATCATCTATCTGTCTGTCGGTCGGTCTATCTGTCGGTCTGTCTGTCTATCATCTATCTATCTATCTGTCTGTCTGTCTGTCTATCTCTATCTTTCTGTCTGTATGTCGGTCGGACTGTCTGTCTATCTGTCCATCTGTCTGTCAGTCTGTCAGTCTGTCTGTCTATCATCTATCTGTCTGTCATCTATCTGTCTATCTGTCTGTCTGTCTGTCTGTCATCTATCTGTCTATCAGTCTGTCTGTCTGTCTATCATCTATCTGTCTGTCTGTCGTTCTATCTCTATCTGTCTGTCTGTATGTCGGTCGGTCTATCTGTCTGTCTGTCTGTCTGTCTGTCTATCATCTATCTGTCTGTCAGTCGGTCTATCTGTCGGTCTGTCTGTCTAACATCTATCTGTCGGTCTATCTGTCTGTCTGTCTGCCGGTCAGTCGGTCGGTCTATCTATCTGTCTGTCTGCCGTTTTGCCTGTCTGTCTATCATCTATCTGTCTATCTGTCTGTCGGTCAGTCTATCTGTCGGTCTATCTCTATCTGTCTGTGTGTATGTCGGTCGGTCGATCTGTCTGTCTATCATCTATCTATCTGTCTATCTATCATCTATCTGTCGGTCGGTCTATCTGTCGGTCTGTCTGTCTGTCTGTCTGTCTGTCTATCTATCTATCTATCTATCTATCTATCTATCTATCTATCTATCTGTTTTGCCAAATTCACAAAACTGGTCAGAATAATTAGTTGACTTATTAAGTTTGCACAATGTAATGTCTAATTCAACCAATGATTTGAGTCCAAACTTTCCAATGATGGGTTTGATCAAATTCATAAAACTGGTCCTGATGATCCTGATGAGACGAATTCAGTTCCGTTCAACTCACTGATGAAATTTTCCAGTTGTAGTGATTCACAACCCTTCATCTTTCACATTTCTGTTACAGAGAAAAAAAACATATGGGTTTTAAATGACATGAGGGTAAGTAAATAATGACAGAATTTTCATTGAGTGAACTATCCTTTTAAAAGTGTTAACTACAATTAGTTTTTCCAGACTGTGTATGGTTTTAGTCTCTCTGTCAAGCTGTGAATATCAATATTCCATTCTTCAGTTCTAATATTTCACATTCCACATCCTTTCTGAGACACAGAACATATTCTAAGAAAAAATAAAAATCTGAAGTGTGCTTTAAACATAAGAATGCAAAGTAAAAATAGACTCTTCAGGTTGACCTGGGTGGTTGTTCTTCTTAGTTTCAATATGATATGAGTGTTTACAAAAGTGTCGCTTCTCTTGTTGTTTACTTTCTCCCAAGAAGTCCTCCACCTCTACCACAAGGTGCAGACATCAAAGGGCAATTTCAGACACGCAAACACACACATACGCCCCGCGTCGTCTCGCTCACACACCCACTACCACAAACACACATCAAGCACACAGACGCAGACGTAAATACACACACATCTCTGCTGTTTGTTTTTATAGAAGATCTTATCTCTCATTCTCTATCTGTCTGTGGCTTGATATCGCTCTAAGGTGTTTGATTGCAGGTGGCCCCATATGAGTTGTGACTGAAAATGTGAGAAAGAAGACAGAGAGAGAAGGAAAGTCCCGCTGCTGCAGGGCAGATGGGAGTGTTGCCATTGTTCCAGATTCTTCTGTAATGACTCTCACACCTGATAATTGCAATGGGCCACTTCTCTCCAAACGGCTCTCAGATGAAAACAAGAAAGCGGCGAGCTTGTTTGCAAGGGCCTTTTTGCCTCTTTAACCTCTTTTATTTCAGTCACACAATGCTCACACCTGTACATGTGTGTATCCGCTAGCCTTTTTATCCGCTTGATCGTTTTTGCAGCAAAACATTCAAGTTCCCTTTATGACAAGCAGAGCCTACAAAGTGAGATGTTTTCCCTTGATTTTCACCCCAGTGTGTGACATTTTCTGGAACTTCATTTGCATTTACCAGAAGTCACACAAACAGTAATGCAGCATTACTGGTTTAATCACATGGCTGTCAAGGCAGTGTAACAAGTGCATAATGCATCTCACATGTCAAACTTTTAATGAAGCTCAAAGTTAAAAGTCGAAAATGGCATGTTTTGAGAAATGAATAAATAGAACATACATGTACATATAAATTATTTGTATAATATATAACTCTGTTGTCTCATAGACCCAAATTGTTTGTAGGTGCGTCGAATAAAAGTTCAATATAAACTTTAGGAAATGCATATATCGCACACACTAATCAAACTTCCATCACTCTGAAATTTTCTTAGTAAAGTTTTGCACCTTTTATTATTATTATGGGTATTTGGACTTTTTCTTATTCTCATTTTTGAACTATTAACTGCTGCAAGTACTGTTTTTAAATTTGCCGATACTTTTGCATGTAATGTAGGCTTGAAACGCTGTTAATAAAATTTGTAATGAAGCAAGAGTAATGTGTAATACTTATTTTTTTTGTTTTTGAAACCTTCAGGTGAAACCCATGCCACTGTCTGGGCATTTTACAGTTGTGGTTAGTTGCCAAACTGCATCAAAACTCCAAAACAACAACAAAGCTATTTATTTTGTGTGCATTCTGAAAGAGAATTAATAATCATGATGGATCAAAGAGCAGTCTAAAAACACAATGATCAGAAAGCTTTTCTCTGAAGATATAAAGCTACAATTGTGAAGATTTCCACGGTGATAAAGCCTATTGCGTCTGTCCTATTAACCAGCTCAATAGAAATCTTAAATCTTCAGATGGAACAAACTGCCATTGGGAGGGACAGGAAGGTGCTTACACAGCTTCTTTATAGTGACTCCCTCTTAGTGTCTCCTCTCTAATCTCTTTCATGCGCTGTTATTTCAAGCCATATCACAGGCGCAGTTTTCAAAGGCAATTTGCAGTAAGACTGGAGACAAGAGAGAAAGCATATGAAAGGGTATTTTAGTTATAGAAAAAGTTATAGAATGGTAATACAAGACTTGACAACTGACTTTAAGAAACCGAGCCATAGTGAGAGTGAGTGTTCCAGCGTGTTTATGTGTGAGACGACTGGAGAGACGCTTTTCTTAAACAGGTCCTGACTGGAAAACAGGTGCTGAAGGGCCTGTGGTGATGAGTGTACGGGCGTCTTCAAAAAAGATCTGATCAAAGAGAGCCAACCCTGCCTGCAGTCAGTCAGCCTACAGATTTATGTTAGCATGTCAGCACACTTAGCACACAACTAAGAGCAGCAGCACATAGTAGGCAACCTGACCTTATCATAATGTGTTTCTGAGGAAGAAAGATTAAGTTCATGCTCAAAACTCAAAATTGTGAGATATTAACTTGCAGTTCTCAGACAAAAAATCTGACATGATAAAACATGATTTCATAAAAATATTTCATTCATTGTTATTATAAAACAGTCCTTCTACTGACAAACTCATAATTACACACTGTCATATGAACAACTAGTCAGCAACAGTGAATCAAGTCTAACAGTTAGCTGTAAACAGAAACCTGTATTTGATTCATCAAACAATTATTGATTAGTTCAAGAATCAGACACTAATCACACTTTGGGACACTGACCACAAAGCAATTTTCTCCAATGACTCTGGAGGTCAGTTTAAAAAACAGGCTTTTAAGATAAATGAAAGAGTTTTTGTTTCACTAAAAAGAACCGGTTCATAAGAATCATCACTACACTGGTCTGTACATATCTGTTTTGTGCTGTAGAGAGTATTTTAGAACGGCATTCTGCCTGCATCAGCGGAAGAAAATGTGCGAGGAGGAGGCAAGGGAGGAAGTGCCTCCTCAAAATATTGGATGACAAAAAAAAATAGTACAAAAATAAAACTACCCCAATATTACAAAATGTAACATTAAAAAATTTACAAATCACAAATTTTTCTAAAGAAACATTGTCCAACAGCGAAACAAAAAAGTTACAGCTGGAGTCCGTGCATCTCTCAGGGGTAATTGAGAATGAATGGGGGAAAGTCATGTAAGAGGAGGCAATGCCTCCATCGCGAGATGACTGCATATAACTGGTTATGTTCGGCTGTGATTGGTTCATGCGATAATGTAATCAATCTCTCAATAAATTTGTCCTCTATATTGGAAAGTCATAGAAACACCATCATGGATTTTTTTCCCTTTCGCTATTGGAGAAAATGGCAATTCCCCTAAGTTGTGTGGTGTTTTTGGGGGGGGGGGGGGGGGGTAATTGAGAATGAATGGGGGAAAGTCATGTAAGAGGAGGCAATGCCTCCATCGCGAGATGGCTGCATATAACTGGTTATGTTCGGCTGTGATTGGTTCATGCGATAATGTAATCAATCTCTCAATAAATTTGTCCTCTATATTGGAAAGTCATAGAAACACCATCATGGATTTTTTCCCCTTTCGCTATTGGAGAAAATGGGAACACTACTTGCAGTTTTTGTTCATGAGTTACTCATGAGAAGCCCAGAAATGTGAAAGGGTCCATAAGAATTCTGAATAAAAAACAGTTTGTGGTTCCCAAGCCAATTCACTAATGAAATGACTGTGTAATATGTGCAAAAGCAAAATGAGTAATATGTGTGGGTTTATCCTTCTTTCCTGAAACATACCTGAGAAACTCTGAAATTAATGTTTACCATCTGAACAGAGCAAGCAAACACCTAGAAAAAGCTGTTAGGACACTGGCAAGTAAGAAGCCCTTTCAGATGTGCAGAGCACTGGATGTGGCATTAAAACGAAACGGGCTGCTGTCCTTTACACTTCAGCTCTTACCTTACTTCAAAAACACACTCCATCTTCACATGGTGAGCCCACCTTTAAGTCGCAACTACAGAGATAGTAGGTAAGGAAGAAAAAGGGAAAAGAAAAAAGTGAGATAGTCTTTAGAAGAAGGTGGAGTGGTAACTGTCATTGATATTTACAGGTCGACTCACGCACCCCAGGGCCCGGAGTCCAGGTGGCCCTTAAACAGCCTGGTGTGTACACAAGTATGTGTGTGTGTGTTTGAGAGAGAAAGACGGGGTGGTGTGACAGAGTATAACAGAAGTGTGTGTGCATGTGTCAAACGAGGCCTCTCTGATTCATGTGCCTGAATTTTGAAACACTACAAGGACTTTGTAGAGACTTGAATACCCCCTGGGCAAAGTACAGAACACACACTTCACTCAATCCTTCTCATCAGATCAGACCTGTTTTAGATCTTTTTCACACACACATACACACACTTTCACACACACGCTGCACTTGACACCTAAAGTGAGCTTTTAAAGGGCAGAGAAATTGTCCAAGCATAATCTCTTAATGACTGAAAATGTAATAGATGACGACCTAATAAATCTTTGCCATTCGCCACTTGCTGTTTGTTGTATTTGGGCTTAGTGTGCTTTACATTTTTTTACAAAAACTACATGGAAATATTTTGTTTGATTCACCGTCACAGTTAATACTTGGATATATACAGTATATATATGTATTTCATTTTGTCTTTGAAGAAGGTAGAATGAATGAGTTGGTTTACAGTAATTATTTGCAATAGGTTGGCAAAACATCTCTTGCATATGTTTCTATTAGTGTGTTTCCTATGAACATTTCAGATCAAAGTCAACATGATGTTGAGCTTAAAAAATCAAATGAAATACTTAAGAGTGGATTTATTTAAAACAAGCATATTAAGTATGAAGACAGATCAAAAGACCCCTCATGATGAATCTGGGTGTGTGCATTTCTAGGGGAAATAAACTGCTTTTTACAAACTAAGTAATGTGATTGTTTTATAAGCATTTCATTCATTAAAATATATTTCTGATTCCCTAACACAAATCATTTTAAACCAAATCAAAAAGACACATCAGGAAAAATAGAAGCTTATAAGACATGATAGTGCATGTAATAAGAGAAATGTACTTTCCTTTTTTGTTGCATGTTAGTTTTCATCTAACCGTGCAACGCCTGAAGGTCAGCCTCACCTGTCTACACAAATGTACTCTATCAAGCTAATGACAGATGCGATTCATTTACTAAAGGGCGTAATGTTAAAATATACTTCTGTATTCTCTAGACAAACAAACTTAAGGCTCACTGTGTGTACTGTGAACTTGAATTTCTCAGGTCAATCCAGCATTAAGGTATTAACACCATAAAATGATGAGTACACTGGTATTGATGTGCTAAGGAGGCACAAAAAAAGAGATTCAAACTAGACAGACAGACAAATAGACAGACAGACAGATCGATACATGTAAAAATAAAAACGGAGATTTCTAGACTTCACTAGATATCTCCAGTGTTGATGTGGTCTAAAAAGTTTAGCATTAAGTTTAAAAAGATTTGAGCACAGAGAACATTCATATGTGACAGTTGAGCGATCTACTCGGCAACGGTGAAAAAGGCACTATTAAATCAAAGGCAACATTTAAAAAAATGACCCAATTTGATGTTACAAATAAAGCAGAGATAAAAAAAGCTAAATCTGGAGACCAAAACAAAACAAACTTTAAAGTCTCTGCTTTAGCATTGTTTATCAATGAAACATGGAAGTGAATAGATTAATTTTAATAAGACAGAAATATGAAAGTCAGGGCATTTTAAAAAGTGAAAAAGGTCTTTTAAAATCTTTGATGTCATTAAAGTTTGAATATGTATTCTCATCCTCATGTTGTTCCAAACCTGTACAACATTTCTAACACAAAAGAAGATATTTTGAAAAATGTCTTGGTGTTTTTTCCCCCCACCATACAGTGAAAGTCTGGGTTCAATATTGCTGTGAACCCCCACTGACTGCCATTGTATGAACTTCTTTTGTGTTCAATAGAAAAAAGAAAGTCATACATGTTTGGAACTACATAAGCGTGAGTAAATAATGACTTGATGAGCCCTTTAAGGTAGGTTTTGAGTTTTTTAGTTTAGGGATGTTTGGTAAGGTATTGCCGATAAGGAATATTATTGAAATCACGACATACCTTTTGCTTCATTGGAGAAAAACTTTTCAAACTCAACACAAATAATAAAACCGCTTGCTTTTCATTTCAAACATTTAAAACTAAAATGTTTTATTTATTCTTATAAAATATGAACCTTTAGAAATATACACAAATGAATGTAGGACATTAAAAAGAGCTTGGTATAACAAAACAGACCAGAGGGCATGAACTGACTGTACAAAACAACTCAAATAACAAGTTTCTCTCTTTGTGTTGGCAATATTTAGAGCTTAAAGATTTACTTTGTTCCATGAAAAGGCCTAAAATAGGCAGTTCATTCTCTGCCGAGGCCTTATTGAGCAGCTGCACTCCAATGTCAATGCAGTTGTGTATGACACGGCCTTCATTTCCATAGAAAAGCCACACGACTACGCCATGGAGGAGCCGCTTTTCCCCGAGCTATTACACCCATTGTTTGTCGAGTCCTTTCATTGTCTTTAATCACAGCCCTACAGTATCAGAGTCCCTTCTCTCTGTCACTAAGGGAAACAACTATTGCACATGACATGATACAGGCATCCCAATGACAGCAATAGGGTCTCGCTCCCTTTTTTTTGTTTCACAAAACTGTCCCCAAAGTATGCAAAGTTTCAGATGTAGTACAAGCAACAAGATGATACAGGCATCCCAATGACAGCAATAGGGTCTCGCTCCCTTTTTCTTTGTTTCACAAAACTGTCCCCAAAGTATGCAAAGTTTCAGATGTAGTACAAGCAACAAGAAAAAAAAAAACCTGTTGGGGACGTTGCATCTGAAGTTTGCATAAAATAAATACGATCATTGTTGTGTCCTTTGCTGGCTCGTCTCTTTGTAAAGCAGTTTGTTAAAGTCCAGCATTTACTTAATTTCTTGGCCATTTGTTTGTGTATAGAGGCCCACCTCATACACAGGTCGCAGGAGGACCTGCCGGTTCATACTTGGTTTTATGTCCTTTCAGTGCAGGATGAGGCTTGAGGTAAGGTCCACTTCCTGTGAAAACACATGCAGCCTTCCTCCTCGTCTTCTTTTTAAGTTTGCGGCTGAAAACATTCTGCCATGACTGTAGCGTTTTAGAGGTCCAGATCCACATGCCACTGGTGATGCCCACCACCAGCAACATAAAAATCTTAACCATGAAGATCTCCACAGCCGGGATGGAGCTTTTCATAACACACTCCTCGCCGCTCTTACTGCCCTCGGTGCACTTCTGTTCTCCTGATAGAATCTTCCAATAATCCATGTTGAGACGCTCGTAAAAATAGCAGGCGATTACGCAAGTGGCGGGGACTGTGTAGAGCACAGAGAAGACACCGATCCTAACCATCAGCCTCTCCAGCTTATCCGTATTCTCTCCTTCGGTCTTCATGACTTTACGGATGTGAAAGAGTGCCACAAACCCTGATAGCAGAAAGGAAGTGCCAATAATGAGGTAGCAAGAGAGAGGAATAAGAACAAAACCCGTCAATGCTTTGACATCCATGCTGCCCACATAGCAGACCCCCGTGAGCTCATCTCCTGCTACCTTCCTCATAACCAGGATCATGATGGTCTTAATAGCTGGTATGGCCCATGCCGCTAGATGGAAGTAGCTGCTGTTGGCTTCGATGGCCTCGTGACCCCATTTTTTCCCAGCTGCAAGGAACCATGTGAGAGTCAGAATGACCCACCACAGGGAACTGGCCATTCCGAAGTAGTAAAGAATGAGGAAGACTATAGTGCAGCCAGTGCTTTCCAAGCCTTCCTGGATGATGTACTGAATGCCACTGTCACGGTCACAGGCCACATTTTCCACCCCCACGAAAAGTCTTATAAGAAAGCCCACAGAGTAGACACAATAAGACATGGACAAGAAGATGATCGGCCGCTCGGGGTACTTGAAGCGCTGTGGATCGATGAGGAAGGTGAGGACGGTAAAGGCACTGGAGATGAAGCACAGGATGGACCAGATGGCAATCCACACCATGGAGAAGCGCTTGTCACCCTGGCTCCAGTACACATCAACGTTGGAGTAACACTTGGGAGCACAGGACTCGCTCTTCTGAACATAATGAAACTTTCCAGGATTGCTGCATGTCGTCTTTCCGACCCTTTCCTTTATCGGCAGTTCTTGGCTGTTACCTGGCCGAGGGGGTCGGGAGTCTGGTGGCTGAGTGTGGGAGCCTTTCGGTGGCTCGTCGGTGCCGTTGTTGGGTGCCTCCATACAGAGATAATTGGGGTCATTTTTATTTGGCAGTCTGGAACAGTCCAGTGACTCAGGCCAGTGGAAGTTAAACTGCTCCATGATTGGAGAACACTTCTGCCTGGCCTGCTCACACATTACTCGGCACGCTGGGATGGGTGTGGATACCTGCTCCGTGCACATGGGAGCGTAGAGCGAGCACAAGAAAAACTTCAGATGACTGTGGCAGCCGAACTCAATCAGCGGAGCAAACTCGTGCAGCTTTATGGCTGCCTCACTTTGATCTTCATGTCCCATTAAGTTCGGCATAACTGTCAAGTTGTAGCCAATGTCCTTACAGAGTGGAATGGCGATCTCTTGGCATCTTCCTTCACCTGGCCGGTCCGGGTCGATGGAGCTGATAGCGGAACAAAACCCAGCCATGCACAGCAGCACAAGGCTGAGTCCAAAAGTGGCAGCAAACATTGTCTTTTAATATGAATTCATGTAGCAGGGATTGTCTTTCCAAATAGCTCTGTATTGTTACTAGAAACGTTACTTCATTATCGCTCTTTACAATTTTATCTGGTTTACTAAAAAAAGTTATCGTATCCCAGAAAAATGAGCAAGGTGAGGATGAATTTGTTTTCCTTCGTGAATTAATGGCACCGAGTCAGATTCCAAACAATCAGTTCAGTTCAAAAGTAATATCTTTCCAAAAAATCTTAAGATAGATAAGTATTAGAAAGCCTTCACCATATAGAGAGGTTTCACACAGTTTATGCTCAATTCCCAGTCCACAAATGATAATTCCTTCTGAAGCTCTTTTGGTCTGCTCCTGTGAGATAATGTTGACGGTCCGTTTCCCTCAAGAAAGTACACTTACTTTTCAACTGGCTCTCGCGTTACTTTCCACATTCTTCTTCCGCAAAGTGTATCCAAACTGAACAAACTGAAGGCACGGCGTCGTTTTATCGCAGTCATCTGAAAATGAATGAATGAATCCGCTCGGTAAACGTGTGAATATTCACTTCAGCTCGTCTCGAGACACTCCGCTTCTCCGTCAAGAGTTGCTCGCTGCCTCGCGCGCTGTGTGTCTGAGCTTCTCCACCACCGTCCTGAACTAACCTGCCAAAAGATCCGCCTTCAAAGACAGCTGCTTTACATAAGAAAGCCCAAACTGACACACTGATTATCCTTAAACCGTGCGGAACTGGCTGTGTAGACCTCAAATCCTCGTCACCATTTTACCACAAGATCACAGTAAATTACTCACTGGCCATTTGTTGTTGTTGCTGTTTTCTCCCCCCGACGAAATCCCTCTGATGATTTACGATATACTTTTCGGCGCAAGTCAGCGAGAAATCTCTCACTGAGGACGACCAAAAGGATTCTGCGGCTTTCCAGTCGAGAGGTGTCCCTTTTCTCTCTACAACTGACGATTTTCACGCTCCGACCATTGTGGGAAGAGAGTGTGGAGAGAAAGGAGAGGTTTATTCCTTGAAATTCCCCTCGCTTTTTATTGTTGACTGAACTAAGAACTGATGGCTAAAGTGTATGTGTCTTTACTCTCACCCCACGCATCTGAATGAGAAAAAAGTGAAACCATGTGGCTTTTGAGATGTTATTAATAAAAGAAACGAAATGTCAGTTTATGATTAAAAATGTACCACTTTCACTTTCTTCAAGACAATTTCCAAAGAGATTGTTGACGTTTATTTATATATGTAGCCTATGTATTTATATACATTATATCTTGTTCAGTTATGACTGGAATTCCTACGGAGTTTATTTTAGAATGGTGGTTTTCAGTTTATGAGTAAAAAATAACATGATGCAACATTATGTAATTTAAAAATTGTTATTTTTATTTTTTTTACATAAATTGCTATGCAAGTATACATTGCTGTACAACGACAAAAGTGGTTCGTTAAGCATAGATTCAACATCCTTGCTTGCACCTTAAATGTTTTACAAAAACACAATTTTCAAAATTCACATTTGAGTTATGACTGTATGTAATTTATGTTAGAACAAAATGAAAGTCTCTTACAGGAATGTTAACCACAGACCTCATTTTACTCATAAATCTAAAGACTACTGGCATGTTTATTGTTCCTGGGCCCTTGACTGCCTCTTTCTTCAAACATAAACATGATTTTTTTTAATGCATTATTTAAGTTCTAAAGTCATTTTGCCATGGTTCCCTTTTCATAAATGAACAATTCACTCCAATGCTCAAATAACAAAGACTATACGTTGTGCCAGAAATCCCATTAATTCATAAGTTTTGTACACAACACTGAGTGCTTTTATAAATCCGCTGCCATTTCAATGCTTCAAATGAATAGTTAAAATTCTGTCCTCAACATGCAATCGTAGAACAAGTGGCCTTGTAAGCAGATGTGGGTGTGTAATGACATAAAATGCATTCTTAACTTATGGCAGTTTCCATTCTTCACCCTCTGCTCTGGCATAAAAAATGCCTTAAGGATGAATTCTTAGACAAAGAGCTTTTCAGTCTTGTTTTAATGGATTAATCTTCGACTCATACAGGCGCTAAGGGCTGGCAAGCCAGGGCCTCGTCTTACCTCAGCTCTCAGGGCTGTATCCATGGCACACTCCTTAGGGGCATCTATGCATGCCAACTCCCAGCACACTGCGTTAAAGTATTGGTATTATGGAATTGACATGTCAGAGTTCAACAGTCGCTGTGTAAGCAGGGATGAGGGTTAGTGCTCTGTTGGGTATTTTAGTAATATAAAACACTCAACAGTAATGAAAAAGAAGTGTACTTCATGCTATAGTTACATCAGCTCAAAAAGATGGTGAAAATTGTCTTTGCTTGAGCTAGCTGTTGTTGGTAGTCTCACGTGGCAGCTATGAAGAAGGCACAGAGGGCCTCATGGAGCAAGAGATACCAGAAGGCGTAGTGCTCTATCATGTTTCCCAGTAAAGCAATGATTTATCTGTGCAACACCTGATGACCATGGTTTTCTGGAGATCTTTGTCAGAACACACTAAGAGCTTTTTTTATGACAGCTTGTAAAGTGCTTTTCAACATATTTGAAAAACGCAACTAAGCCAGTCCTACTTAAGCCACGTGAGACAGTTTACTAGACTGAGATAGTCTCAGTCACTTTAATCACTATTGATATCCCTCAGAGACATTAATAAACTCAATATAATGCACTTGAAGCCATGCTGAGCACTACTTGGTATGCAAATTGGTCATCTTGGTCAGTAATTTGATTCAAATTGGTTAAAATGATTCTTAAAATTTGGTATTGCAGTACTGTATTATAAATAGCTGATCTTTTTCCTCATTTGCAAGTTGTTTTGGTTCAATCAGCACATTCTGCAACCTGATAACTCAGAAAACACATTTATACGTGATTTTGTGATAGTTTTGGTTTCATTTGGATGTCAAAATATAAACAGACAGTCTGTCAAACAGGTTTTGTTTAAAAAGTTTATGACATTCACCTGGAATTCTTCATCTTAAACAGCAGAGCATTGCACTACACTGTAAAAATCCACCTAATTCAAGTTGAGATTAAGTTGCTGTCTCAAATTTTTAAATTTGGTAAATTATTTTGATGAGTTCAAGTTATGGAAAAACATATGTTGCCATGACATATAATAACTAAGGTCATGAGTTTGATCAGGGGAATGCACAAACTAATAAAATGCATACCATGAACTGCAATATACCTTGCTTTGCAATAAAGTGTCTGCCGAATGTAAACTAAACCCAGTTTGAGTTGTTTACAAGACCTTACACATTTTATTCTTACCTTACACTACCTTACACTATTATAGTACAACTCAAAGTACAAATTTAGTCTCGAACCCAAGTCAAAGAGCCCAAAACCTCCCTAAAATAGCCAACAGACCAGTTTGACAATTCTGGAAGACCAATAAACCAGTACACCAGATTAGGTCGGTTTAATAAAAGGATTTTTCATTCATAAATGCCTGTTTGACATGCTGTTTAACCCCGGTGTTGTTAATAATGATGATCACATGTACATACATATCATCATTTTCCTTTGCTTTGATATGTAAACACCTTTTCATCGCTTTTGCTATTAACGAAGCCTTTCAGGATGTGTAACATATCAGAGCACACAGACGGCCTCATTAGCTCACTGATTGACGCTTCTAAAACATACATATAATACAGAGACAGAATCTTAACGGGATACCCATGCCGTTGCGCATTCAGCCTCAGCTGATTTGTTCAGCTATTTTACACGTTTCTGTTCTGTGATTGTGTTGCAGTCCATGAAGATATCGCTTTGAAGAATGGCAGAAGAACAGAGTGGAGAATCATGACCATTCGATCTTTATCATCAGTAGCCTTGGCATCTCTTACTTTCCCTTTCATGTTTTGTGTTTGTTTATTTCGGCGTCTAGCATCCACCACCCTCACCATTTCATACTCGGTCCGTTCTACAGTTATCCTTTATACCCACACACCCACCCACTCACACACACACACACACACACACACACACACACACACACACACACACACACACACACACGCATGAACTTTATTTCTTCCAAAGCACAGCAGCAGCAGCTCGCTGGGTTCCATCTTGGTGGAAATCAGAAAGTGTGAGATAATTCTGTAACTAATAAAGAGAAGGGAGGCCCTTTGATGGCTCAGACTGAAAAGATATTTCATGTTTTTTGTGTGTGAGGGATTGGGGAGATGTGTGATTCTATGGAGCCTGTGTGCTCCCCTGCTGTTCCTCTCTGCCTAGAAGCTGGCCCCCCTCTGGCTAATGTTATGGAGAAAGGAAGGCATTTTAGGGCTGCCTCCCTCCTCTCTCAGCCCCCCTTTTTTCTTTTGTTCCCCTTTGAAGAATGACTTTAGACATTTTATTTACATATTTAACCATGGATGAAAGAAAAGAGGGTTGTGAGAAAGAAAGCTCCCCGGGCTCTAGTGGGAATTTTGATACGTTTAAATGAATGGAAATCTTATTAGGTTTTTTTTTTCTAAGAGTCAAAGCTTATGTTTTTGGTGACGTTTTACATGCTGAGAATGTGGTACAACAGGAGAGGCCTACATCTAAGACGAGGTGGACACGAAGGTCGTCCTCAACCACCTCATCCTCCTCAACAAAACACCTTTTTTCCTCACTGATCCTCCTACAGTCGTCAGCTGCAAAAGTCAAAGTGAATCTTTGCACACTTCAAACCGTGCGTTGGGGGAAAAAAGCAAGTATCAGCTTGAATTCGTACAGTTATTTTTATATTGCAGTATGTGTGTGGTTTGAAGAATGGGAGCTGCTGGTGGATTTAGGCCCTGAAGGCCATGTTGGTTACAGATACAGGAGGACCACAGTCTTAATCTGCTTACCATGTCTCTGTTCTCCTCTCAAACGATATTGCACTTTGAATCAGGCTGCATACTTGTGTTATCAAGTGTATTTGTATAAAGATGATATATTTCAATATGCTTTTTATACTTCTTTATACTTTTTATACTTTATTGGCATGACAGGTAAAATTAAGCAATGCTGTCAAAGCCTAAATATGTACAACAACAAAAATAAACATTTTATATTATTGTAATAATTTATGACTATAATAATCATTAATATAAGAATATTAACAATTAATAAAATAAAATTGATATGCCAAATAGTGCTTGTAATAAAATAAAATAAAACACTTTTTTTCTGCAAGGATGTATTAAATTGATCAAAAGTGACAGTAATGACATTTATAATACAAAAGATTTCTATTTCAAATAAACACTGTTCTTTTGGACTTTCTATTGATCAAAGAATCCTAAAAAATATCACAGCTTTCAACAATATTAAGTTAATAATAAATGAAAATAATTAAAAAAATGAAGATACTGAACAAGTAATGGCTGCTAAAAAATTCAGATTTGCAATAGGAATATATATATATATATATATAATATATATATAAGAAAGAATACATTAATTTTTAAATGTAATAATATTTCACAATATTACTGATTTTACTGTATTTATGTAAATAAGTGCAGATTTGGAGAGCATAGTAAGAGACCTCTTTCAAAAACCACAAAAATACCATACACTTTTAAATGAATGTATATATGTAATTTTACATATGCAACCAGTCTTAAATCAAACATACTGGTCGTGTATTTATTGAGTAGACTGCTCTTTAAAAGAAGAGCCTGCTATTAATATTCTACGTCTATAGTCTCTACCCAAAAGTATTACATTTAAGTCAGATGTCTCTGTGATTGCACGAGCATGTGCGAAATTAATTCATTCTTGACTGACCAGGATGAAAGTTATACAGCGGTGCAGACATGTCTATCTGAGTAAGAGTTCAGAATCACAGACTACAAAATTAATCCCCTCATTGCATAGATCCCCCTCATTTTCAAAATGCAAAAGGCTGTTTAAAAACTCGCCTCACTTCTCTAAAGGGTCAGATGATTTGAGGAAAGGCTTGTGAGCTCTTCGATTAATAATTTAAGTGCTTGACTACTTCAAAGCCCGCTGTGTTTTATGCACATATGGTTTTAATGGTTCAATAACATATAATTTATTAATGCATCTTAATGTGTCCCTTTATATATCAGATACATAATAATCTAGGCTCACTTTAAAAACACGAATAGATTTTCCATTGTTGTAAGAATTAGCACTGACAGTTGAAAAGCATTGCATTAAAAAAACTTCAAAAAGTACATTCTGAATTGTAAACAGTTTTTTTTTCTTGATGTATGACATTTATATTTTTATAAGATTCACCACAAAAAATCTTCATTGGGCATTAACAAATTTGGCTTAGTTTATTTTAATTTATAACACATATAATCCACATTATAAGCTTATTTTTCATAACCCAAAACTGGATCCCATCAGAGATAATCAATAAACAAAGGCCTCTGAAACAACATCAAAACATTGCAGTTCTTGCGGTTGGGTTGATTTGTGGGCTTGAGCTGATGGAGAGCTCTGATGTGTGTTGTAAACACGGATGACTTTATGTGTTGTGTTAGTAATAGAAGTGTCAGAAGCTCACTTTGAGAGCATGTCTTCAGAGCCGCTCTTCGCTCTGACCTCATTCAGCTTTCAAGTGGCCATCTTTTAACTGAACTTAGTCACTTTGAGTGTTCACACAAACCCCACACAGGCAGGCCAAACACTGAAATGACATCTTTTACAACCCGATGCTTGCAAAATCATTTGTCTGTCATTTAATTGCAAATGTGCTTATTAAAGATTAAACCTTTAAATGTGGGTTAGTATATATATATATATATATATATATTCCACACTGAAACTGTCTCATGTGAAGTAACGCTGCAATAAATCAGCAAAGAACTTGAATCCTTCTTCAATATTTAGATTTTAGAACAGTATTTAAGTCTGCAAAGTACTTTTGACATAATGAAGTGACTGAAAAGTACCCAGAGTTCTTGTTGTGGTACGTGAGTGTCAGTGACTAATCAGGAGGGACTCTATATGTCTTGCTCTTGCCCCCTTTTGTCATCTAATCTGTCTGGAATCAGTAGTCCTGGGAGTTAAGAATGAGGAGGGGTGATGGAAAGAGAGAGGAATGGAAAAAAGAGGATATGGGGACACCCCACTGGTTTTGGCTCAGGAGGAACCATTCACACAGAAGGCCTTCTTGGGTTATTCCCACAGTACTCTCTTACTGAGAAGACGCACACACAGACACACACTCCAGTCAAATTAGATTAGAGTCCTCTTCTTTCTCCCTATACTAAAATGCTGGCCTTTTCATTGCAATCGACCCCTGACTCGCCTCTCAGTTAATCCAGATCTTCTAACACCAACACATATAGACAAAGACTATATTTATTACTTTGTAGACACACAAGAGGATATACAACTTTAGGTTGAGTTTTTTATTTTTATTTTTTTTACTATGTGATTGCTAAGGTGTTCTGGGTTTTGTTAAAGGCTGGGACACACTACACAACTTTTAAAATCTGAACAGATTTTAAAACACTAGGCATCATTGGTGACTTTGTAAATGGTTACAGAGAAAAACTGTGTATCATACATTAAAGAGCTGAAGATCACACACTACTTCCAAGTCGTTCCGAACACAACAAACTCAGGCAGAAACATGCACATTGTTGCTAGGAGACACATGACAAACGAAAAGTATTAAGCATATTTAATTAATTTTTTCTTCCAACTGGATGGAATCAAAGTCTGAAGTTAAAAGAAATCACAGTCTGTGGCCATCATCAACTATGTGATTTTCTGTGAAATCTGTCATCTCTGATTGTTCAAAATCTGTAGACTGGCTCTGATTTTTGGAACGTTTACTCCTCTAGACTGTAAATTGGGGAAAAATATGGGGAAAAAAACTGTCCAGTGTATTCTAGCCTTAAGACTGTTGTATGTGGTTACTTATTGACCCTATTTCCTGTATGACATTCTGGGTTGAACAAGCAATATGTGGGGCAATAAGTTATTTGCGCACCACTAAATATTATTGCTTAGTTGAAGCATAAAACTACAAATAAACTAAATATCAGAAGTAATGGTTCAATGAGCTCATGTTTTAACTTACAAACTTGATGTAAATGATAATGCTCACATTTACACTCCTTTACAGTTATGAGAAAGAACATTATGTGAATAAATGGCTCTTAAACACAAGCATAACCTAAACAGAGCACATCTATGTACATCGCTCTGTCTTTGCATGCCAAATACAAATCAATCATAAAATAAATGTCATGTCTTATGTCTGTTTTTGTATCAGGCACAGTTTTGAAAATTTTTTACATAAAAAATACATATTACATTATTTCATGATTAAATATCTTCTCGTTACACGAGTTAATAAACTAAAATTTACAGCATACTGTTGTTTTGGAACACAAAAGATATTTTTATGAATGTTGGTAATGTTTTGTTGACTATTAATTTTCTATATTAATTAATTTTGTTGACTATTTAATATATATATATAATAAAAAAAAATTTATGTTCCACAGAAGAAGGTGAGTAAATGATGACAGAATTTTCATTTTTGTGTAAACTATTTTATGTCATTAGAAAGGACAGCTGATAATGAAATACAATTGTTTTTATTTCTCAATAGTGATTGAATGAACTAGTGTGTAAAACTAAAATTCAGGCAAAGGTCTAGAGCAGTGTGTGTCTGTGTGTGTGTGTTTAAGGGGAGGGGTGTCAGTGAGAATCTGTCCAGCTGTTCATTGTGTCAACCTGCTACTTCCCTTGAGAAAGGAAGTGAGGCGTCTGTGTGTGTATGAGAGAATCTGAGAGCAATCTATTTATTACTGCCATCACCACACTTTGTCTCTCATTCTTCACCCTATTCAGCCATGAAACCTCTCGCTAATGCATTTACAACTGGGTGTTTGCAGTGGGCCTCAGCAAAGATTAATGTACATGCTCCCGAGAGAGAGCGAGAGTGTCTACGCATGTTTTGACTAACAAAAGCCGAAGGCTGATCCTAAACATCATGTCATAGCCTTTAGAATAAAGCACCTAGAAAGCAGTGCCTGTAAGGGAGCGATTCCCAAACTAGCACTTTGTTTAATTACCCAGGTCCGTAGAAGCCTCTGAATGCAGGGAGCTGTGAAAAGACCAGTGAATTATGACTATCTCAACAAAGTCTGTGACTGTTTCATCCCGCAGACCTGTGAACCGACTGCCTTTAAAGTGTGATGAAAGAGAGCGTGCGAGTGAGTGAAAAGATAGATTAAAAAGAAGTCCTTTCCCCTAAGCTTCGAGTGCTAAGCAGCTTTCATTTATTCTCTTATGTCCTAAGTAAGACATTCTGTACTATTACTAAAGGCATTCTGGGAAACTTTCAGTGGAGGACTCAAACTTCACTTGGGTTTGTAGCACTTACGCGTAAACAAATTTAATCACTGGCTTCAAGGAGACTTTTAGCTTGGTTAAAATATCTAATAGGACTCTTCAGTCGACTTAATTTGATGATTTGGAGCCATCTGAGGAAATTACCAATAGAAAGGGCACTTTTGGAGGGTTTATTTTTGGGCCCGAGTATGAGAGACAGAGGGAGGGAAAAGAGAGATGATGAAAGAGAGAGAGCGAGAGAGCTTTGGAAAAGGAAAATCCTCCAGAAAACGTTCCTCTCCATTCATTATAGCACATGGAAGCCAATTCATGCGGCAGCAAATTGAGATCAAAGTCAAATTAAAGCTGACTCGTTCAAAGGCAGATAAAACTAAGCGAGCCTGCAGCGAAATTTTCTCCACTGATTTCTTCCTCCTTCACTTTCTCCTTCGTTCTAGCGCTCCCCTTCTCCCGTGATCGCTGGGACTGCCTTCTAAGAGGCAGAGGCTTTAAGAAGTCCTGCAGCAGAGTGCTGACATGACTGAACAAACACAACAAAACCCCTAAAAGTCCAACCAAGACAAAGCGCCACAATAATACAACTCATAAAAATTAACGACACACAATAAACTTGAGAAAAGCTATTATGAACTATTTTGAACGGTGATTGAGCTTGGGTCTAAAGCCTAGTAGGCAACATTATAAAGCATTATCGGTTCTCCCAGGTTTCCAAAAAGAAGGGATCTTAGGCAAATTCAAAAACTGCATCATATGGAATCTCATAAAAATAAAATTAAAAAATAAATAAACCAAGGCATACTGTGTATCCAAATTGAGTGACAGCTTTATTCATTATAATATGATCATTCTATTATCATGTTGCTTGCTTTCTGTGTATTCTGTTGCAGTCAATTTCACCCAAAAACAGAGACTTTTTTTTACTACAGCAACTGTTCAACACCGTTTTCCACTCTATTTTGATTGACAGCTCAGTTCTGATAATTGATCAGCAGTTATTTAAAATTCTCTACAAAGTAGTTAGTCTCATGCAGTCATGCCTGACAACATAACATCTAGGTTTTATAGCAGTTACAAGTGGCCAAGTGCCACCCATTTGGACTGGAAGGGGCTGGTACAGTTTATTTTGTTCTATATAATTTTTATGGGCAGGTAATTGTTGCTAAAATAACAGACCAGCATGCAACCATACCATTATTTTAGCATTAGAATCATAAAGATAACGATATCTTACCATTGTATAATGGTGTACACTTTTTCAAGAGCCATTTCAATCAGCAATTCAGGTGACCCGAACACATTGACTGCAATGTTAGCATCAATATTTTCATGCTGACTGGCATATATTTCCCAGTTTCCAGTAACGCAGTTTTACAATGTTCCCCATCTGCGCAACTGGAATTTAAATCTGGTTGGAGATCAAAATAATTAACTGTTAAAGACCACAACAAACTAGCCTTCTGAAAATCCTCTAAAAGTCAGCCAATCAGATTTCGACTTATGATTTTGCGAAAGTGTTTTCAATTTAGTGTATCAGAAACTTCTCATAGGAACAGCGATCGGTGTATAAACAGCTAGGGAGACTTGAGGAAAGAAACAAAGGCAATGCCAAAGAAGCAACTCAATTTTATTGTTAAATCACCTGTCCATCACATTAAACAGTTAAACTCCATTAATAAGAATCTGTGGAACAAACAAACAAACAAACCAATCTGAATGGTTGTTCAGGCCTTGGCTAATATATGGGATATTCTGCCATATAAAATGTGCTCAAAAATATTATGATAGGCTAAACTATACATTCATTTTGTGGAAGTATATTGAGGAGAACTATATTGAGGAGGCACGGTCCTCAGGCGTTTACATATAACGGCCTTATTTTAACTCAAATAGATTTTTTTCAGAGGAACTGTGTGGGATAAGATGGGGAGACGTGATATTTTCATTCATGTGTTGCCTTTTCACCCGAGGTTTGGCGTTTCCTTTCATGCAGCCACATGTGGAGCGTCTCTTCCTCTGAAGTTGTGTTTGGATTAGGCAGGACAGGAGGAAGGGAACTCGCACATTTTCCCTGGAACTCTGTGTTTGCCTGAACCTCTCACAGAAATTAAACAATTCCACACACACCGTGAGAGGACGAGAATGGAACAAAACATAAATGACATGAGCATTGAAGTCATCATGGGTGGTGTAAAAAGAGACAAAAAGAGGGAAACCAGAAAACGAGTCATAACAGAGGGCTAAAAAATAAGGAAAGTTATTTGGGCAAAAGGAGATATATAAATTTATTATGAAAGGCATCTGACCCCCTCATGATTCTTCAAGAAAAATCATGTTCATTCAGTACAACATGAAAGGAATGATGTACTGGCTGCTCTTTTCTGTGCAATTACAATGAATGGGACTGGAGCTTTCAAGCTTCCAAAAGAACGTAAGAGCAGCATAAAGTATCATAAAAGTGGTCCATATGACTCATGCTCTACATTTTAAAGTCTTCTGAAGTCATACAATAGCTTTGTGTGAGGAACAGGTTGAAATTTAAGCTGTTAATCACTGGATATTTTGACATCCATCCTAGTTCACAAGGGAAGTAATGATGTCCGATTCATGAACGAGTCACATCTTTTCAATCACAAAAATGATCTGAATGATTTGTTCACAAACTGTACTGATTCAGTTCTCAAGCTCAATGATCCAGTCACAGTAGTTCTTGAGATAATGTTTACTAGATGGAAAATGATCAGTGAACTTTGAGAAAAATTGGTCACACAAGTCATATGGAGCTATTTTATGATATTTAGAAGCTAATTGCATGGGAAAGAGCAACAATAACAAAACATCTTCTTTTGGGTTCCACAGAAGAAAGAAAGTCATGCAAGTCTGGAATGACACAAAGGTGAGTAAATTATCAAAAAAAAAATTTTTTTGGGTGAATTATCACTTAAAGTGTGATTGAAAATTAAAAATAAATACTGCCCAGAAGGCAGCTTATCTTCCAGGGAAATACAAAACAGACACAAAAAGCTCTTTAATTAAATGAAATGGGCACTTATGTGCAATCAGGTGTAGATCACACCAAGAACTGAGAGAGAGGGATTTCAGTGTGTATGTTTGAGAGCTGCTGGCGTGTTGGACAGCATTACCTGCACAGGTATGAGAACAAGCCGGAACAGTCAAGTCTTTAATGCTAATCAGTGGTTGCGTCTGGGAAAACTCAATGTTTATCAGCATTTCTGCAGCTCCATTTGTCACCGAAAGAAAGGCTTCTAAACTACCTATACTTTTCAGTCTGTAATTTGTACTTGAAAAATAATGGAGTAAAACATTTGTATAATCATTTTTAGTGCATGTATTCAGTACCCACCTGTTTTTTTTTTTTTTTTATTATTTCACTAACACACAATATGTTTTTTGTTAATTGTGTAACAAACAAATCACAATGTGTTTCAGACAATCAATGTTACTTTTTCATCGTTTATCCAGAAAACTAACATCTGCACTGTAACTAAATTACAGTTCAAAGGCTTCGTTTACAGTAAAAGTGTTTGCCTCAAGTCTCTAAGAGAGCGTGCACACACACACACACACACACACTAAGAAACCTTACACATGGAGGAACATGTCAAGGACTTAACACCTGGACAAGCTGAAAGGAACAGAGGAAAATGCCTTTTAATCTGTCCAAGATACGGTTTCATAGCTGTGAGCACTTACCTCATCTTTGCCTATCCGACCCCCTTCTGACACTCTCCTGCACGCAAAGATTACTGTACCCATGCACATTCCTCCAGCTCTTATATCAAAACTCAAATCACCTGCCACTCTCACACACAGACACACACATACCCACAGTAGGAAAAGCCTGTGGCCCTTTTCCCATTCCTTGAGAAAGAAAAGTCCCTGAAATCATGACACCAGAAGGGCCGAGATATTTAAACTATTTCCGAAGACACAGGCTTATCAAATCGAAGACATCCTTCATTTGGTAAGTACACAGAAAAAGAATAAGATCAGATATATGTATTATTTCAATGCTACTCCTTGACAAAATTAAGAGAGGAAATGGAGACATTATTTAATGTCTCCTGAGAAAAAGACCCCAGTTACAGTATATAATATCTACTGGTTTCAGACGATATCACAACATTGTCACAAACTGAGCTTTGTCATTATCTACAAAACAATCAAACATTTCTCATCAAATTGTTTCAAAAACAAAATAAGGATTGAAGACATTTAATTGTCCATTAAAAAAGGCTGTGCAGGACAGAATTACAATTCTTCTGGGTTGTGCTGTTGTGGACCTTGATGTTGATCAAAAATAAATAAATAAATGAATGATCGAATGAATGAATGAATGAATAAACAAAAAATTTAAAACTTACCCTAACCTTAACATAAAAATATATCATGCATATGTTAATAAATAAATGAATTAATGAAGGACAAAAATAAAATAAATAATAAAAAAATACATACATTCATACAAACCAGTAAAAACAGAATGTGAAATGAATGCTTGATTTAGGAGCTTAAGATAAGACAGATTCCATTCAAAGGTCTGTACTATCCATTAAAGCGGCTTTTTTTAAAAATTCACATAAAATTAAATATGGAATCTACAAGGGATGCCTGAAGCTGTGAAGCCAATAACTTTACTAATGAATATGTGCTTGGTGCGACTTGAAACGTTTATTTCTTGCTCATTCTTCAAGCAGGTTGCGTGCAGCATGCAATGTATGACATTCAGTTCTATCCAAATATAGTTAGCGAAACCATATCATTTTGTCATTGAAGCTGATGCATATAAAATGTCTCCTCTAGATTTTAGAGTTTACCCAGATGGTCCATTCTATAATTAATTTTTTAAGAGAACTTGATAGGCCTATCTAAATGAAACATAACTTAAAACTCTCTTAGAAGTCTCTCTGAGTTATATAAATACCCTTTGTGTTCATAGAAATGAACCCCACAATGTGTATCCTTTACATCAAAATACATACTAAAGTCAGCAGTCAGGGCTGAATCCTGCTCTGAGGCAGTCAAAAGCGGGCGGTCCCAAAATATTCTACAGACTTGATGTATAAAAAAAATTATATGACATAGTTTGAAGTGAAAACAGAGTCAGACAACACCCCTCTTCCTCTCTGTTTGTGCGCATCACACGCTGACATACGTCAGAAAACAGGGTCAGGTACATCTTTCAAATGCAGTCTCTTTGAGACACACTGATCTTTTGGGAAATGCTGCTCTCAAAAGTATTTGATTAAACATAGGCGGAGAAAACACACTCCGCAGTTTTAATCCTCTTTCTTTTGCCCTCTTTTTCTCTCGCATTCCCTCCTCTCACTGTGAAAGTGATTAGAGGGAACATTCTTGTGCCTGACACACAAACACCTTTTGTAGGGGCCCTTTGAGTGTCACATTGAAGTGTTTGAGCTTTCTAGTGAAGCCACTGACTTGAATGAAAGGAGAGGTGGGTGCGATCGATATACAAATGCATTGAAAAGGGAATGAAGAGAGAGAGAGAGAGAGAGAGAGAGAGAGAGAGCGAGAAAAAATAGAGACTTTGTAACTTTGACTTTGTGTGTTTATATCTGCTGTCCTTTGAGTGTCTTTTATGTATATTGTCTTTATATATCTGTATAAGTGTGCATACTCTGCAGAAAGACACATAATGCTACATGCACTTTAAAAGTTCAGTTTCAGTCTGACTATATATGACTGCATTTATGTCAACAAAAATCAGTTTTAGATTTTAATATATTTTAAAATGTAATTTATTCCTGTGATGGCAAAGCTGGAGTTCATCAGTCATTAATCCAGTCTTCAGTGTCACATGATCCTTTAGAAATCATTCTAATATGGCGATTTGCTGCTCAAGAAACACTATCTATCTATCTATCTATCTATCTATCTATCTATATACATATAGATGCAAAAAACCCACATTGATTATAACCATGCATATTAATTTACTTTATGTGCTTTGATATCTAGATTAGGTAGGAAAAATTTCATTCCCTTTCAAAAACCATAATACTTTACTATTAAATGTCAAAGACAATTAAAAATGTTTGCATTAAAGAAAATATAGCTCTTTTATACCAAGTTTTCCTGAGGATAAAGAGCGCTAGGCATGTTGTAATGTTAGCACGTCTGTAAAAGAAGCGCTCTGGCTTTGCCTCTTGCGTGATTGCACCCAATTATGATTCCGTTTCATCTTGCTGCAGATGTTAGGCAGAAGTGGGGCTTAAAAGAAGAGGGGCGCCGGCTGAGGGGTGTCAACAGGCCCTCTGTCAAACCCTCTTTGAGGCCAGTGTCAGGTGCTTTGATTGGCGGGCCTTCGTGAGGAGATATTCTCTTCTCATCTGTCCGGAGAGCGTGACAGGTGAGTGCCACATCAAATACGGCTGAATGGAGAGAAGTATAGTGATCCTTCACAGCAGAGAGATAGATGACACATGTTTGTGCCAAGGTGAGGCACAACGACCTTGGTGTCGCTTTATTTCACATCGTCTCTGTTTGGTGAGGGTTCAAGCTCTTTAATGAAGCCGCATTTGCTCGCACGAGTGAGAGGAATGATACTTTTTACTGTTTCTCCAAGAGTGTTCAAACAGCAAGTGCTCAGCAGACAGTAGTTCAGACAAAGTGAGGCCATAAAAAAGAAGCCCTTTCTTATCAAGTCTTTAGTTTAGTTTAGTTTAGTTTATTTGTTTACAGGTGCAATGCACATTAATAAACATGACTGTAAATGTGCCAGAATTAGCCAAAAAGGCTATTTTTCATCTGTAGACCCTTGCCAGAATGTTAAAAAGTCACCCTAAAAACAAAAAACAGAGTATCTTACACACATATACACATCTACAAAGAAAAGGGAGTAAAAAGTAAAATACTGAAAAAATACAGATACATGAACGCACAATAAAATCACTACTAAAATACAATAAATGTGCCAGAATTAGCCAAAAAGGCTATTTTTCATCTGTAGACCCTTGCCAGAATGTTAAAAAGTCACCCTAAAAACAAAAAACAGAGTATCTTACACACATATACACATCTACAAAGAAAAGGGAGTTAAAAAGTAAAATACTGAAAAAATACAGATACATGAACGCACAATAAAATCACTACTAAAATACACATACAAGTAGTTATTTAGACAAAATAAAATATAAGGAAAAGGAGAGAGAGATGGCAACAGGAGAAAGCAACATAGCCAAGAGCAATTAGTACAAAGAAGTCTACTGTCAAGAATACAGTACTAATGTTGACAGTGCTGAGTTGTCAGTAACCATTTTTTAAAATGAAACTGAAAAGAACCATACGTATCGAGTCTTCTAATTGTTGATGGGATGAAGTTCCATTCCCTTGCAGCTTTGACTGATAATACAGACTGACTAAATGTACATCTTTTGAGAGGAATAATACAGTCCCCTCTTTCCCCACCCCTTGTAGACCGGTGAGCAGTTGTTCTAATATTCACAAACTGTTTTAATGGTGAAGTCAGGCTATGTATAGTCTTAAACAGTAGACAAATATGTACATATTTGACCAGGTTATCCCAGCTTAGCAAATTATATATTTTTTAGTATTGAGCAATGATGAAACTGAACTGATTTCTTATCAAGAGTTAGTGATTGTTTATACAAAGACTCCAGTGGTTTCAGAATAGTTATACTAGCTTGCGACCAAGTAGTTAAACAATAAGTGATATGAGAAATAATCATGGAATGCACATACATTAAAGCGGCCTCAGACGACATATAATCACGAAAAAATCTAAAATTTGACAGACTAAATCTGACCCGGTTACAGACCTTTTTAACCTGAGCCTTAAATGAAAGTCTGGAATCAATCAGAACACTGAGGTACTTATATTCAGATACAACTCGTAGTCTTTCCCCTGATACAAAAACATCTGGCACTATATTGAACTATTAGTTTTGGTGAAGAACATACACACTGTTTTAGAGATGTTCAGCTGTAAACAGCATTGTTCTAGCCAAGCTGTGACATGAACCAAGGATTCTATAAGTTCATTTGCAACTTGTGACACACTGCTTCCATGTATATAGATAACAGTGTCATCCACATACATTTGGATGTTAGTGTTAGGACAGACGGATGGAAGATCATTTATGTACAGTGTGAAAAGCAAAGGACCCAGAATAGATCCTTGTGGAACACCAGTAGATACACTTGGGGCTGACTTATAATTCTGTATACTAACAAACTGTGTGCGACCTGACAATTATGATTCAATCCATTTTAAAGTATCTGGAGAAAAATTCAAACCTAATAATTTAGACATAAGATTTCTGTGGTTTACGGTGTCAAAAGCCTTCCTGAGGTCAAGAAACACCACCCCAACAACCCCTAGATTGCTAAGAACTTCATTCGGACAACTTTAAAGGTGATTTTGTCTATATATATATATATATATATATTTTTTTTTTTGCACCCTCAGATTCCAGATTTCCAAATAGTTGTATCTCTGCCAAATATTGTCCTATCCTAACAAACCATACATCGATAGAAAGCTCATTTATTCAGCTTTCAGATGGTGCAATAGTTGACGCTGAAAACCAGTGCAGGAAATCCTGCTGTGATATGCAACAAACTTGTGGTGAATCATGTCAGACATGTAGTAAGCAATAAAACTTTCACAAATTTTTCCTCATCATTTTGAATAGTCTATCTAATGTTTTATAATTTATAATTTATTTAAACTTATTCAAACCTTTATCAATTAAAAAGTACTTTTGTCAAATTATTTGCTTGCAAAATATGCTTGTGCTGTGCATACATTACTAAGTGTGACTTAGTAGCCCAAATATGTTTTGGTGCCGCAGTATATCTCTACATGTAAACTGCTCACATTAAACTCCTCAGATTAGTCTCTTATATGTAAGTAAGCCGGAAGGTCAAAATGTCAGTCCTTTTCACACAGCTGTATTTTTGAAGCAGTGACGCATCTTTAAATGGTTGAGTGTTTTCCATTATCACCTTTAATTTTGTGTATCCCATACATCCATTCTTCCTCTGATCTCCTAAGTGCCATCATTAACAGTATCACACACACACACACACACACACACACACACGCTTCAATGCTGCAGGCCACTGAGGCTCTTCAAGCTAATTAAGCTGTTTAGAGTCCTTTGCTGTGTTTTTTGAATGTTTGACTCTTTGAATAAAAGAAAAATACTTTGGAGACATGATAATAAGCCCAAAATGTGTCTGAGCACATTTCTCTTAAAACAGCAGATACCTCCTGAGTCAGTAGAAAACTAAATGCTTTCCTCGGAGCAACAATTTGTCTTGAATGTAAACTCAGCTCAGAAAGGAAAACAATTGAACAATTTGCCAGTAATCAGTCCTTTTTGAACCACCATGGGATAAGTTTCATTGTTTAGTGGGCCCTTATCAAAAGCATATTATAATGATAAGAGATTTTCTCAAATTTCATATCTAATTGGTGTCAAGTTTAGCTTCTAATGGGGAAAAAGTTTGCATATTGTAATTATGGTGTTTTGAGTTTTTTTTCTTACTGTCCCCAGTGACTCACATCAGAGGATTAAAACTCAAAGTGAATGAAATTCTGTTTAGTTTAAAGATATGATATTTATTTCTCCTTTTTCTACAACAAAGGCAAGTAAGTTTCTAAATGCTGCTGTTTATCAGGCATGCAAATGTTTTCTGAGAAAGCAAGGACCAGATACACACACAAAGACACACATAATTTTGTCCCGCTCTCATGGAACAAAGCACAGCTTCTGTGGCTCTTTGCCATGCACACAAAAAGACTTGGCCCTAGTCAAGAAAAACTGCACTCTTTTTAAATATCTGGAGCCTTGTTAAAGACTCACTAGGGGAAAGTCACTGTGGAGACCAACAAGGCATCTGTTATGTTCTTTGTATTCTTATTTTTCACAAAGGGGGGGGGGTTATGCCATGGACAATAGAGATGGTGCAAAAGACGTCTCTTCTGTTTAAACAAACTGTAAAACAGATAAAGTGGAAATGCGTAGGATTGCTTTGATGCCATTTAATCATTTTGTAACCGTTTGGTACAACTACTTATGTTCACATTGCAATGCACATAAATGTTCAGACAATTATTGTTCTATTGTAATATACGTATGATGTACAGTGGCTACAAAAAGCATATCGACAATTATGGAATTGTCATTTATGACAATAAATGTTTAATGTTTGCTTAATGTTTGCCATTTGCAATGATGTTTACCAGCTGGACTTTGTATTATAAAATAATTGTTTGTAAATTGTGCTTATCTTAAAATTGCTTTGACATTTTGTTTTCTAGCAGTTCACTGAAATTAATAAATGTTACTTAAGTGTCCTAATACTTATTTTATTTCTCAGTTAGAGAATGAAATGTATAAAAATGTGCCTGCATTTTTGCCTCTTTTGGAATATGGATCAAAGACATGAAGCTGCCAGCTTCTGAAGGGTTAAATGAAGTTGTGGGGGCTGTGATCCACTGTTCATAGTACATAAACAATTGGCAAACTGATGTGTTCATGCTGAAACAACTATTCAGGCAGTCAGAAAGTAGACTGCAGATAAAAAGTTTCACACACACACACATTTGTCCGGTCTCCTTCGCTCTCTCTTTCCTCCTTCTGTCCTCAGTAGACACAGAAGCAGGAAGGAAGTTTTGGCCAGCCGTTCACTGCTGGCTTTGGCCGGCTCTTTCATGCCTTTGTAGTTTTATTAGTGTTGTCATTAGGGGTTTTATGGCTGGTGTTTGCCCCTTTTTAAGAGCGGCTGTATTTAGAGGAGATGTGATATGATGTCTGTGTTGATTGGGCTTTTTTGAACGAGCATCTGTCGCAGTGACGCATCTTTAAATGGTTGAGTGTTTTCCATTATCACCTTTAATTTTGTGTATCCCATACATCCATTCTTCCTCTGATCTCCTAAGTGCCATCATTAACAGTATCACACACACACACACACACACACACACACACGCTTCAATGCTGCAGGCCACTGAGGCTCTTCAAGCTAATTAAGCTGTTTAGAGTCCTTTGCTGTGTTTTTTGAATGTTTGACTCTTTGAATAAAAGAAAAATACTTTGGAGACATGATAATAAGCCCAAAATGTGTCTGAGCACATTTCTCTTAAAACAGCAGATACCTCCTGAGTCAGTAGAAAACTAAATGCTTTCCTCGGAGCAACAATTTGTCTTGAATGTAAACTCAGCTCAGAAAGGAAAACAATTGAACAATTTGCCAGTAATCAGTCCTTTTTGAACCACCATGGGATAAGTTTCATTGTTTAGTGGGCCCTTATCAAAAGCATATTATAATGATAAGAGATTTTCTCAAATTTCATATCTAATTGGTGTCAAGTTTAGCTTCTAATGGGGAAAAAGTTTGCATATTGTAATTATGGTGTTTTGAGTTTTTTTTCTTACTGTCCCCAGTGACTCACATCAGAGGATTAAAACTCAAAGTGAATGAAATTCTGTTTAGTTTAAAGATATGATATTTATTTCTCCTTTTTCTACAACAAAGGCAAGTAAGTTTCTAAATGCTGCTGTTTATCAGGCATGCAAATGTTTTCTGAGAAAGCATGGACCAGACACACACACACAGAGAAAGACACATATCATTTTGTCCCGCGCTCATGGAACAAAGCACAGCTTCTGTGGCTCTTTGCCATGCACACAAAAAGACTTGGCCCTAGTCAAGAAAAACTGCACTCTTTTTAAATATCTGGAGCCTTGTTAAAGACTCACTAGGGGAAAGTCACTGTGGAGACCAACAAGGCATCTGTTATGTTCTTTGTATTCTTATTTTTCACAAAGGGGGGGGGGGGTTATGCCATGGACAATATAGATGGTGCAAAAGACGTCTCTTCTGTTTAAACAAACTGTAAAACAGATAAAGTGGAAATGCGTAGGATTGCTTTGATGCCAT